>NC_082644.1:63401260-63706160 GCF_028023285.1 Balaenoptera ricei | reverse complement strand
CAATGGAGAAAAGACAGTCTCTTCAATAAGTGGTGCTGGGAAAACTGGACAGCTACATGTAAAAGAATGAAATTAGAACACTCCCTAATACCATACACAAACATAAACTCAAAATGGATTTGAGACCTAAATGTAAGACTGGACACTATAAAACTCTTGGAGGAAAATATAGGAAGAATACTCTTTGACATAAATCACAGCAAGATCTTTTTTTGATCCACCTCCTAGAGTAATGGAAATAAAAACAAAAATATACAAATGGGACCTAATGAAACTTCAAAGCTTTTGCACAGCAAAGGAAACCATAAACAAGATGAAAAGACAAACCTCAGAATGGGAGAAAATATTTGCAAACGAATCAACGGACAAAGGATTAATCTCCAAAATATATAAACAGCTCATGCAGCTCAATATTAAAGAAACAAACAACCCAATCCAAAAATGGGCAGAAGACCTAAATAGACATTTCTCCAAAGAAGACATACAGATGGCCAAGAAGCACATGAAAAGCTGCTCAACATCACTAATTATTAGAGAAATGCAAATCAAAACTACCATGAGGTATCACCTCACACCAGTTAGAATGGGCATCATCAGAAAATTCACAAACAACAAATGCTGGAGAGGGTGTGGAGAAAAGGGAACCCTCTTGCACTGTTGCTGGGAATGTAAATTGATACAGCCACTATGGAGAACAGTATGCAGGTTCCTTAAAAAACTAAAAACACAATTACCATATGATCCAGCAATCCCACTACTGGGCATATACCCAAAGAAAAACCATAATTCAAAAAGACACATGCACCGTAATGTTCATTGCAGCACTATTTACAATAGCCAGGTCATGGAAGCAACCTAAATGCCCATCGACAGACGAATGGATAAAGAAGGTGTAGTACATATATACAATGGAATATTACTCAGCCATAAAAAGGAACGAAATTGAGTCATTTGTTGAGACGTGGATGGATCTAGAGTCTGTCATACAGAGTGAAGTAAGTCAGAAAGAGAAAAACAAATATCGTATATTAATGCATGTATGTGGAACCTAGAAAAATGGTACAGATGAACCGGTTTGCAGGGCAGAAGTTGAGACACAGAAGTAGAGAACAAACGTATAGACACCAAGGGGGGAAAACTGTGGTGCGGTGGGGATTGAGGTGTGTTGAATTGGGCGATTGGGATTGACATATATACACTGATTTGTATAAAATTGATGACTAATAAGAACGTGCAGTATAAAAAAACAAACAAGCAAACAAACAAAACAACTAATACTAAACTTTCTTTGGGTTATTTGTATGGAAATATGTTAATATAAATGTTTCAGTCATTACATGAAATTTCTAAAAATCTTATATGTTCTGGTATAATGTTATAAGTCATAATTCTAGCTATTACTTTAAAATGTATATCTCAGAAATAAAGAAAAAATAAATTATATAAGGTCATACAAGGCATGTTTATCAAATGTACAAAAGATTGTCTTAACAATTCTTATAAACTTAGGACTCAAAATGATACTTACTGCCCATTTTACAGAACACTCCCCTTCTTATATGACCCTGTTTTGTTATTTCCTTTCTTATACATTGCCCCTGACCCAGGCAACTCTCCCCATGTTCAACGTAGTCCATTCTAGGCACTCCTGTCTTCATCCCATTGAATGTTTGAGAAATAGGTCAGGTACTAGCACAAACTCACATAATTTAGAAATACAGAGCCAAATGCAATGGATATAGTTTAGTTCCCAGATCCTGGAGATCTCAAAAAAAAAAAAAAAACAACAAACCACCCAAAACAAACAAAACAACCTCACAGCCTTTTATATATCATTCTGGAACTTAACTTCCAGGTAATCCTTTATAACTGAGTCTCCAAGCCCATTCCTTTGGACAGCAGATGTCAGCTATCAGGCACCAAAATTTAATATTTCAGACAACCTCAGAATGCTACCCTGATATTTCATTACCCATCTTTCTACAGTCTATAAATAGGAAAATAGTGGAAGAAAATGAGACAGTTAAATGTGAACACAGGGATTTGACGCCTAAGAAGTTTCTCAGTGTACTAGTGTGATTGTTCTAGTTCTACACTTGAACACCTATAATTGAATTTGATTAAAATTATTCAGTTTATTTATTCAGTCATTTATTTCTAGAGAGGGACATCTAAATTTGCATAAATATAATGTTGGACGATTTGACCATTAAGTTCACTCGGAGTTACAAGTCAACCTCTATTTACAGCTCTACCCAGCTGTTAAATACCATTCATTTTCTCCTAACCTTCTTTACTTAGGGAATTTTTTCCTTCTTGTGTTGATTTACATATATATATTCTCCTAAAGTCTACCCTCATTTGGAAAAAAAAAAAAATTGTAAGGCAGGATTCTTTTTTTTTTTTTTTTTAATTAAGACTTTATCTTCTAAGAGCAACTTAAAGTTCACAGCAAAATTGAGGGGACCTAACCATTTTCAGCTTCTATTTCTAGAAGAGAATTGATGAATATGACCAAAACTAGAAGATTTATACTTTATATTGATTAATATATAGCATTTTTAGGGAGAAATATGCTATAATCTGTATAACTATCTTACAATTTATTTTATACTACTTGTTTTATTTTTAGTCTTTATGAACTAAGTTTAGACTTAAAATCTTTTTTTTAATCATCATAACTTTCTTGAGCAACTCAAATAACCCAAACTAGTAATGTTTTTGATGTTTATGGTGATGATGATAGCAAATATGTTTAATCCTGTCAATCTTGACTTAAACATGATAAAAATAATCCAATTTAAAAATAGGTGTGAACCCCTTATTTATAGCAGTCCATGTGAAAAACAGCATTAGGCTTTAGTTGTTTCATAAGGGCAACTGAAATCATGCAAAAGGCACAGTTAATTTAAAAAGCCAAAAGCACAATGGTCAGATCAAGAGATAATAGTGTTTCCACATACTTATGGTAGCACCCAGGTAACATTTGTCACATTGTGTTTTATTCTAGGCATCAACCTGAAACATGAAACATTTTATTGATATGCTAGGAGGAGGTATCAGAGGATGAAATATCTGAAACTCATGTCATAAAAGGAATGGATGAAGTAGGTATGGATATTTTACACAGAAAACAGAAGACTAAAGGAAGAAATAAAGGCAGGTATATTTTTGCATCAATATCAAGAAGACTTTTCTTGCAATTGGAGCTACCCGGTAATGAAAATGAGGTTTATGTATCGTATTTAATCACAGACTGGCTGACTGTGTGTCATGGGGAAGTTTCCTATAGAGTAGGAGACTGAATTATGTGAACTTCCCTCGTCTTTGTCTCAATTTTTCTTTCCTTTTCTTTTTTTCTTTTTTTTAATTCAAAGGATAATATGGTTTTCAATGCATAGTTAAAAAAACAAAACAAAACAAAACAAAAACCTGAGTCACAGATATTCTACCAAATATCTTTTTGATCTTGGGCAGCCCATTTTTCTTCTCTGGGTCTAAATTTATCATGTACAAAGCATGGCCTGGAGTCTTTAAAGTATATTTTAGTTCTGATGTTCTCTAACCATACAAATGTAGACATTGAATTAAACTCTGACTCTATTCATGGTGAAGAATCACTACAATTATGGAGCTGGAAAGCAGTTAGAGCTGGAAAGCATTTAGTCAACCCCCATACACACCATTAGATTATACATATCATAGTTCCTAAACCGTCTTGCTAGTAAATCCTTGGAATAAGTCTTTCTTTTTAATGCTATGTGTATAATATGAACATTTTGGCTATCACCCCTGAATAAAAAAAGTAACTCTCTCAAGCAGAAATGCCCAGAAAACATCCTGCTGAGCTTTCTTCTTCTGGCCATACAGTCTGCATACACAATTAACCTTCCCTTAATTAGATTAACTTGTTCTCTATCTGAGATTGTCAAATTAATACTGTAATCAAAAAACTATAATAGAGACCTGAATATGTCCCTGCTGTGTATAATGTTAATTACTTCTTCACTCAGAATAACTGAAATCAGGCTCACTTAATGGGATGCCTTAGTTAGCAGATCTGTTTTATTTCTCTAAAATAGTGCTAGTCAGAACTTTATAAACAACTCTTAAAATCACCTAAAGAAACCATAGTATTTCTGACTTTCTTAATTGATGAAGTTCCAAGAATTGACTAAAATTGCAGAAGGTTACTATTAGTTATATGAAAATATTTACAGGCACTGGCATTGGTCCTTATATTAAAACATGATATGGCACAGCAAATATTCAAATGTTATCATTAACAAGAAACTAAATTGCACTTGCCAAAATTAGCAAAACATTTGGATATAGAACCCACAGTAACATCAGGTTCACCCCACATATCTGTGAATTTCCAAATTCAGACATTTTAACAGTTTCTGGCTAGCATTAGCTTGATCCAATTATGAAAAGTGACACTGACAATTACATGAAGAAGAAAGCTCATTTAACCAAATTGACTAAACTTGGTCAATGGCCCTAAGGCAAAGTGTTTTAAACCTTTAATTACAGAATAGTGTATTTATCATTAACAGTATTTTATATATCTCATAATGTTCTCAATCAATCACTTATTAAGTATCCATGATGTCAAGGCAGTCTTTTAGCCACTGTGAGGAGTGTAAACATGAGTAAAAAGACACAGACTCTCCTTTCAAAAAGTTTACAACCCAGGCACTATGTTCCTTAAGGAGGAACTGGCAGGAGAGTGGAAGCCTCGTGCTTTTGCCATCTAGTAAGATGGTTTTAGTTCTCTCAACTCAGAGCAAGCAAGGACCATGTCAAAACATAATGGCCTCGTCTCTGGAGTTCCACTGGGTTAGAATTCTGATACTACTACCACTTGTATGACATTGGGTAAGATATTTAGTTTCTCCAATTCTCAGGTCCTTCATCCTAATGGGGAGATAATTAGAGTACTAACCTCAGAAGTTTAATGTGAAAAGTAAATGAAATAGGTGTGCAAATTGCTTTGCACAGAATATGCATAGCAAAAACAAAGGTTAAATATATTTAAGGGATAAGAGATACATTAAATAAGAAAGCTGTCTTTTCTTTGGCAAGATTAAGAAGTTAAATATTTGGTAAAGTATTAGATTTAGATGCCTGCAATCAAGACTGATTATATAACGTTCACGGACTAGAAAGGAAAAGAAGAATTTCTAACACAGTGCTCTGAAACAACATCGTGAGTGAGCTGGTGATCTTAGATAAATGAAGGGGAAGACAATTTGGGAAATACTGATCAATTATAATGCCCTAAAGAAAGTGTACTGGGCTTCACCTTATAATAGAATTGACTTGTTCTGAAGAAGCAATGTCATAAATGGAGGTATATTTGAAATACTTCGGTTGGCACTAGATCAGACAGCAGTAGAACTTAAAAGCAAATAGGAACATCACTTCTATTATTAGTTCTATGGGAATAAGTAACTTGGATTCCCAAACAACTGGTTTTTAAATTAACTCTGGAATATAACATGCTCAGAAGATGGGAACTGATCTATACAAATTGCTGAACCATAAAAGCAGAATGATTAGTATCATAAGAGAGTCATGAACAAAGACACATGGGAGTTCAGAAGAAGAATAAGACATCATTTTGATGGGGAGTATCCAAGAAAGCTTTAGGGTAAAAGTGAGCTGAATCTTAATGTATAAAATAGAAACAATGAGGAACCAAAGGGGAAATAGGCTGAAAGCCTGAAATTAAATTCCCTACAATCTTCATCTCTCATTTTTTGTTTAATCCTCATCTTATTTGACGTCAATGGCATCTTGGTTTCTGAAGGATCTTTGTGTACCTTTTCTATATACAGATACGTGCTTTTTCCTTAGAGTCATAAGAAGTATCAACCCCAAAATGAAGTTAAAAGGAAATATGGGAGGTGGCATCCTGTCCTTTAAATTGGGAATACAACATTTTTAGCAGATAAGAGTATTTGAGCATGCTAAGGAACTTCTAAACTTTGTAAACTTCATTTAAAAAATTTGCATTTACAAACATCAATTAAAAACCATTTATTTCATAATTCACAACATATTTATACTAGATAATAGTTTTAAGTGGTGAGCCAATAGATCAAATATCTTAGCAAGCATAGGAATTATTTATTTCAAAGAATTATCATTTTAAGATTAGAAGCACACTGTGAAGCTGCAATGAAAAAAGGTAATTGGTAGAGAATTTTCTCAAAAAGTATTATGATAGATGAATGCTTATATTAGAGAGAGGATATGCAAGGTAACAAAGCTGTGTTAATAGCAAAGTTTTGTTGGAAGGTAGTGAAAACTGATAACCTGCAGTTGTTTAACAGAGATTAGACATTTAAAATTTTGTTAATCTATTTGCTAAATTGTTTTCTCACTTTATTCCCTCATTAACAATAAAGCTTTGTTGCTCCAGAAGAACCAAAATAAAGTATATAGGCAAGACCACTGCCAAGGGCTAATAATTTCATGGCAGCAGCAGCTAAATTCAATCAACATTTAAATCTTATAGGCATCTGCTGCTCCAGGTCAAAACATTAACCCATTGTTAGATTTCTCACATACTCATGACTAACACCATCCATAATTCAGAACTGAAAAATAAATCTGTCATTGACAGATCTTTTCCTAGTTGTTCCACTGTTTTGAGTGTGTTGCAATTTTATTTATAAAAGAAAAACTGGTCATCCAGAGTAAAAAAACAACTCAGTCTCAGTATATTTTATAAGAGGAATATCAAGTGAATATAATATAATGTTTGAATATTTCATCCATCCTAACCAATATTTGTTGAGTGCCAACTACATATCAGACATTTTATCAGGCGCTAGGACCCCAGGAAGAGAAGGAGTTAAGATGTGTTGTAGACTTACCTTGTGTTAGCCACTGTATGTGTTTTCAGACACAGTCCTTGGCCTCAAGAAGTTCAAAACCTAATTAGAAAAATAGAAATAAAAATTATTTAAAAAAATATTTCAAAACCTAAGTTGTCTTCAACATATCATATTTTCACCATTCTTTTTTTTAGGGGGGATTGAGACAGAGAGGAGAAAAAACAAGAGGGTTAATGAGAAGCTGGTATCAATTTTATGTCATACAATCTTTAACTGAAAGAGTGAAATACCAACTCAATATGGAATGTTCTTTTGTCCACATGATGGAAAGCAATGGATATTGAACATTCCTTACTATTCTGAATTGGAATTATCATGTCTAACATAAAATGGTTAAATTAGCTTCTTACAACATCTATTTCATCAAGTCTAACGAATGTCTTAGTTTGTTGCTTCCTGAAATTACATAATACCTTTCAAATTTCCCATCCTCTAGTCTTTGTGGAGCTGGATAATGCCAAAGTTCTTAAGGGGATCACTTAAACCATAGCAGCCAAGATAAAACAAATCCTTGTCTTCCCTGTTGATCCTGGGACTAACTCACATGGAAGAATTCTAAATCTCATCAGAATTACATTTATGGAAAATAATCTCATTATTAATTTTTCAAAATTCATATTCTGAAACATGTAAAAAAGCACTTTGTCTTAATTCCTTAATAGAATTTAGAATATCCTAATTATTCCTGTTTGTTTTTAGAATTATTTCCTTCTGTCCAGACAACCTTCTTCTCAAGTCTTTTTCACATGTTTAACTCTTGTTTCTCCTTCAATTCCCAGCGAAGTCGTCATCTCATGCAGAGAGCCTTCCTTGACATTGTGCTTCCTCCAAGTTTCACTTCAATGTATTTTTTAGATGCTCCAACAGCTCTGTGTACTTCCTTATCATGTTACCTTGTGTCACAGAAATTGGCTAGTTGTTTAGAAAACTGTTTGCCTTTTCCTCTTGTTACAGAGCCGGGCTACGTTCTTTCAGATAGATGTGAGATGTGACTGAATTCTTCACAAGGGAATACAGCCAGATATAAATCATGCCACAATCAGTCCTGGCCTTAAAACATCTCATACATGATCCTTTATTCTTTGGTCCTATCTGCAGGTAGAATCCCTGAGGACCTACAGAAGAAAAGATCCCTAAGAAGGAAAGAGCCTTGTCCTTCAGTCACATCTTTCAGGATCACCCCTCACCTCAGCTAATAAAGTCTGTTCATACTAAGAGTGTTACAAAAACGACTATCCATCACCTGGCCCTGACTAGAAACATGTACTGGCACTGGAGTTTCAGGTAAATGAGAATTAAACTTTGGTTCTTTTTTTATTGAAGTTTAGTTGATATACAATGTTATATAAGTTACAGGTGTACAATGTAGTGATTCACAATTTTTAAAGGTTATATTCCATTCATAGCTGTTATGGAATATTGGCTATATTCCCTGTGTTGTACAATATCTCCTTGTAGCTTATTTTATACATAATAGTTTGTACCTCT
Organism: Balaenoptera ricei; assembly: GCF_028023285.1. Classification (NCBI taxonomy): domain Eukaryota; kingdom Metazoa; phylum Chordata; class Mammalia; order Artiodactyla; family Balaenopteridae; genus Balaenoptera; species Balaenoptera ricei. The sequence goes on along the minus strand of NC_082644.1, from coordinate 63,697,764 downwards.
TAATCCCCTACCCCTATAGTGTCCCTCTCCCACTTCCTCTCTCCACTGGTAACCACTAATTTGTTCTCTATATCTGTGAGTCTATTTCTTTTTTGCTATCTGCACTAGTTTGTTGTAGTTTTTAGATTTCACATATAAAGTGATATCATGCAGTATTTGTCTTTCTCTGTCTGACTTATTCCACTCAGCATAATACCCTCAAAATCCATCCCTGTTGTTGCAAATGGCAAAATTTCCTTATTTTTTTTATGGTTGAGTAGTAGTCCATTGTGTGTGTGTTTGTGTGTGTGTGTATATATACCACATCTTAACAAATAACTTAAAATTTTATATGGAAACACAAAAGACCCAAAATGGCCAAAACAAAATTGAGAAAGAAGACAGAGCTGGAGGAATCATGTTCCCTGACTTCAGACTATACTACAAAGCTATAGTCCTCAAAACAGTATGGTACTTGCACACAAACAGATCAATGGAACTGAATAGAGAGCTCAGAAATACATGCACACACTATGGTCAATTAATCTATGACAAAGGAGGCAAGAATATACAATGGAGAAAAGACAGTCTCTTCAATAAATGGTGCTCAGAAAACTGGACAGCTACATGTAAAAGAATAAAATTAGAACATTCTCTAATGCCATATACAAAAATAAACTCAAAATGGATTAAAGATGTAAATGTAAGACGAGACGTTATAAAAATTTAGAGGAAAACATAGGCAGAACACTCTTTGACATAAATCACAGAAATTTTTTTTTTTTATCTCTCTCCTAAAGCAAAGGAAATAAAAGCAAAAATAAACAAATGGGACGTAATTAAACTTAAAAGCTTTTTGCATATCAAAGGAAACCACTGACAAAATGAAAAGACAACCTACTGAATGGGAGAAAATATTTGCAAATGATATGACCGAAAAGTGGTTAATATCCAAAAATATAGAAACAGCTCATACAATTCAACATCAAAAAACAAAAACAAACAAACCAAAACCCTGATCAAAAAAGGGGGCAGAAGACCAGAATAGACATTTTTCCAAAAGAGGACATGCAGATACCCAACAGACACATAAAAAGATGCTCAACATTAATAATCATCAGGGAAATGCAATCAAAACCACAATGAGATATCATCTCACGCCTGTCAGAACGGCTACCATCAAAAAGAACACAAGTGGGACTTCCCTGGTGGTCCATTGGTTAGGACTCTGCCCTCCACTGCAGGGGGGCACAGGTTTGATCCCTGGTCGGGGAACCAAGATCCCACAAGCCACATAGTACCACCAAAAAAAAAAAAAAAAAAACTCATACACTGTTGGTGGGAATGTAAATTGGTGCAGCCACTGTGGAAAACAGTACGGAGGCTTCTCAAAAGACTAAAAATAGAAGTAACTGTCATCCAGCAATTCCAATCAAGAGTGTATAACCAAAAGAAACAAAAACAATAATTCAAAAAGATATATGCACCCCAATGTTCATAACAGCACTATTTACAATTGCCAAGATATGGAAGCAACCTAAATGTTCATCAACAGATAGATAAATTTTAGTTCTTTGAGCGATTAAAATGGTGGGTATTACAGCACTTAGCCTACAAAGACTGTGATTATTTAATCTGTTTGATCTCCCCCATTGGATTATAAACTATAGTACTCCCACAGAAACTGGTTTTGTTTTGTTCTAGGTTACAGCTGGAACATAGTATATGGCACATGATGACCATCTCTCTCTATTTTTTAATAACTTGAACTTTATATGATAAAATGTACCATGAAGATTGCATAGGAAATATTATTATAAATACAGTTTTCCCTTTGGGCGTGGGGGGATGCAAGGCTTCTTTTGGCACAGTCTTCAAAGTACCTTTTGGCACAGTCTTCAAAGTACCTTTTGCCAAAAACCTTAAAGGTAGAATCTGATTTTGCTTTGGAGTTCAAAGCAAGTGACAACATTGAAACATTTTTGCAAAACTGTTTTTGTAGGCTTCTATTTGCAGTTTTGGGTAGAATGGTGAGAGCGTTTGCAAAATGTTAGTCAGAAGTAACAGACTCAAAAACCCCCTACTGTAGTTGCAGTGATTTGGAATGTCTTTCAAACTGCCACTGGGGATTTAGCACCAATGGAGAGAAAATGAAAGGTAATTTTCTTTCTTTTTCAAAACAATAACCAATCACAGAACCCAAGACCTTCTGCTCTTCTCATAGTACAATGAAATAGCTTTTGAAGTTCAGACAAAAATAGACACACCTGACAAGCAATATCAAGCCTTAGTCAGCAAGCAACCATGTACTTATTGCCAACACATCTCTTTCTCACCTTCCTTCTATAGCCAAAAACACTATATGCACTGACTCCTTTTGGGAAGCCACCTGTTTGAGGCCACTTCCCAAAGGGCTCTTCATAAATTTCACCCATCTGTCTCCTTACTATGTCCACTTACAGGTTAAATTTAGTCCTATTTGGCAGAACCTAACTTTCAGACGCATACTTCCTTTACTTTCAGCCCTGTTTAAGTGAGGAAAATATAGAGGAGATGGTCAGATCTCCCTGCTTCTTTTCTGAAGAATTAAGAGGAAGCTTTTCCTGCTACACAAGCAACTGCATTGCCTTTTAACCTGAAGTAAAAATCCTCAGGCTCTATTCCACAACTCATTTAGATTATTGCTGAATGGCACCTTTAGGCTAGATTTTATGATAGCTTTAATAAATTTGTAATTCACTCGCATCAATGTTAATATATCATTTACCTTGGTAAAGCACTTGTCTCTTGAGGGTCAGGCAAATGCACCATTGGATCTGCCAACTGAAGCCATTTCTTAGAGATTTTATAGACATGAATGCAACTCTTCTTCTTCTCAGACCACTCCAAAGCTACCTTTCCTTTCAGACTACAAATATCAACCTAATCACCAGTTGATCTAGTAGAGGAGACAACAGAAAGTATGTAACACCAGCCCAGAATAGAAAACATTCAATTCTTTCTAAGTCATGCTTCACGTTTAGGTCAACTGAATTTCCTACATGTGGCCAAAGTGCAAATTATTAAGTCTCAGTTTTGTTTCTTTTCTGAAAACTCAGGATAAGATGGATCATAAATTCCCCTAAGTGGCAGAAAATGGATTTTTGGCAGTTGATTTCACCAAGTAAGAACACTCTCCAGCTCACAGAACATGCCTGATACGGGTGAGAGGATGAAACACACAAGAAGAGAACTGGTGCAAAGGCATGGGTTCTTTCATCTCTACGCTCTCTGCCAAAGTTCTAACTAATTGTTGCAGCTGAGGAAGCTGTAAGAGCTAAAGTCAATAACTTTCAACAGCAGAACTGTCCATGGTGAGGTATAATCTCGGCTGATATACTTTTAGTAGTTACAGATGTGCACTGGAAATTGTTCTAAGAACTTTTGAAGGTTTCCATTTACTTTGGACATAACCCCAGTTTTTTGTTCCCCACACAGAAATAAGAAACATCTCATAAATAGCCTTTCCTATAGTGTGTTTCACATTGGAAGAATATCATCTTTTATTTTTTAAACAGAGTTAGAGTCAAATCATGTTATTTTACATTCTGACACATAAAAAAATACTTTGGATTTCCCCACTGTAATTTTTATCTTTGCTATATGGCATCCCTTCTGTTATAATGTGAAAATTCCAAGTTTCATTAATGACTCATGACTCTATCTTATGTAATAGGCATATTTTAATTAAAATACTTCAAACTTTAAAAAGGTATTTTAACAGAAAAGATGGAGTTTAATTTATATGCTCTAGTGTGATGCTTTTTACAACTCTATTTAAATTTTTAAAAAGTTTACTTCATATGAAGATCTTTTCTGCTGTCAACTCTATTCTAAAACACCAAAAAAATCCTGATTATCAAAATAGCATGTCATTTTAAAACAGTTCCTACATTAGCACAAGTAGTTGTGACCCTTTAAAGTAGTTTAAAATTACATATTAAAGAGATTTCGTTAGGAGTTTTCATTCACTTTTATTTGGAATCGGTTGCACATGTTTTTCTTTAGTCCCATTTTTCATGGATTCAAGTTTGTATTAGATAAGCAACACTAGGTAAGCAAACAGCCAGAAAAAAAATAAAATTTGAAATACCTAAAGGTAACTCTTCAAAATTATCAAGTTTGTTTTTCACATGCAGACTGTAGAATAGAAAATCAGTTTTAGATCAGGAAGAGAGTATGTTTTAAAGTTTTGTTTTGTCAAACATGTCAGACACCCTAAGTAACAGATTTTTGCCCCTTCCTCCTCTCCTTCTCTTTTTTATTTTGTTCCTTTTCTACTGTATATATTTAGTAGATTGAGTGATTTGGAGCTTTGTTAATTGAACAAAAAAATCCTACCTTAAACCACATTGCAATTAACATAGAAACTTAGGAAAAATATTCTACAATAAAGAAGGTTACTGGAGTATAAGATTTTCATAACACATATGGCAGGATATACAAACTGGGATAACAATTGTGCATCTCATCACTAAAGAATGAGAGGTTTTTTGACTGTGCGTTTCCACATGGTCTCTTTAAAAAAACACGCAGGAGTTTTTGGAAGCCCAAGTACTTTCTAAATTATTTTTTTTTAACTCAAAATACAGTGCACTTATAGAAAAGTGCATAAGGAATGAATCATACAAAAGCTAACACCAGGTAACCACCACCCGGGTCAAAATATAGAACATTTCTATGGCTACAGCAACCTCATGCTCCCTCCCAATCCCATTTCTCCCTCTTCATCAAAGGTAAACAAACATTATCTTGATTTCTAACCCTATAGTTTAGAGCTGCCTTGAACATTATATAAATATAATCATATATTACATATTGCTTTGTGTCTGGCTTCTTTATTCACCGTTATGCTCATTGGTTTCATTCATGTTGCAATTTGTCAAAAATCATCTGAATATACCACACTTTCTATATCCATTCTATTGTTGTTGAACATTGGGTCATTTCTAGTTTAGAGCAATTACAATTAATGCTGCAGTAAACATCCTTGTAAATATTCCTTGGTACACATGTTGTGTATAATGAGGAGTGGAATTGCTGGATCATCTGGTACATATATGTTCAACTTCAGTAGATAATGCCAAATTGTTTTCCAAAGTAGATGTAGCAATTATACTCCCCTGAAATACATGTGTTCCTGTTGTATCACGTCTTTGCCAATACTTGGTAGGGGTCCTTGCTTTGAATGTCTAGGTTAGATCAGTGAAAGAGGAGAGAGAGAATGAAGGCTTGAGGTGGAAGCAGGAAGACTCCTGACCCAGAGTCTAGTTGACTAGTAGGAGAACAATGATTGTGCTGTGAGTGGTGAAGATTTGAATGTCACTGCCAAGGATTTTTCCTTGAAGTCGGAGAATCCATGAAGTGTTGGTGAGTCAAGTGAAAAGCATGGTATTCTGTAGAATTATGAGGGCGCAAATTAATCTGGCAACGGAATTTCGGTGCATAATAAATTGTGTGTGTAGGGGAGGGAGGACTTGAGTCCTTTCACAGGCAAATAGACAAATCCAATACATAAAATAGGAAGAGTCTATGTAGGAGAATCATAAGAACTATCTAGAGTGGTAGATTAAGGATGAAAAATATCACAAGAGTAAAAGTTTGCTACGAAGAACTACTTTATATCATTCTATCCTGAACAACATCTTATTCTTTTTGTGATCAATTTTGAACATACTGTGTCTCAGAAGGGATGGGAAAACAATTCCACTATTTTCTGATATGGGAATTTCCCATCAGTGTTTACTGCACTGTTTTAGTAAGTGATTGCTTTATAAGGTAATTATTTTATAATTATCCTATAAAGCCTACTTTAAAAAATGTCCTCTAGAGCCAGAAACAATCGTAGAATTTTATAGTTGGAAGAGGTCTTGGACAACATCTAATTAAACCTTCTCATTTCACAGATGAGGAAGTATAGGTGCACAGTTGCCCAGTTACTTGATCAGGCTAAGGCACTGGTTAATGCAAATGCAGAAGAATCCAGGCCTTTTGACCTAGAAGATGATCATCATAAATTCACTTTATTAAAGAAACACTGAAAAATGTCTTTCTTGATTTTCCTTACGTGGCCTATTTCTACACATCTATCAGAACTCACCAGAGTTCATCTACTTTAAGACCTTCTGATCTCCTCTTTACTTTCATCTACTTTAGGATCTCTGATCTCCTCGCTCTTTAAGTCTGAGTTACACGTCTTACTATGTCTTAAATGACATTTTATAACGACTTCTATTCTGAAATTATCTATATACTTATCTCTTTGCCCACCATATTGAGGAACCAGAAGGTAGGGACTGCTTTTTTCTCTGCTTAGGCCTTAGCATTTTGCAAAAACTTAGTGTACAACAGTACTTGTTAAATATTTGTAGAATGAGTTAAATGTATCAAAATTTGGCCCGTAATCATTTTGGTATGTACTTAGGTAGAGGTGAAATACGTGACTTTACCCATCATGTTAGTCTTTTGGGCTGTTCATTGGTACTTCTATTTCTCTTCTTTTCAGGCACATGGTAGAAATGTAGTTCCTTATGTCCTTGAAATTAGTGTGGCTCTGTTATTTGAGCAGAAGTAACACATGTCACTTCCATGTAGAAGCCTTTAATAGCCATCAATTTGCTCTTCCCTCCCTCCAGCTTCAGTGATCTTGGAGACTGAGTGAGGAAAACAATCCTTAGCCAACCCATAATAGACATGTAGGATAATGCAGAAGTAAACTGTATTGTTTTAAATCAACAGGATTTTAGAGTTGCTACTGCAGTATAACCTAGCATGTCCTGGCTTAATTGTAATGAGATGAGACTGGGGACTCCGGGAGAAAGTGAGTCTTTGTATGTGGGATGGACATGAGCCATCGGGGGCCAAAGGGTGGACTGCGGTAGACAGCTTCTAAAATGGATCTTGAAGATCTCCATCTCCCGGCATTTGTGTGCTTGTGTAATTCCCTCTCCCTTGAATGTGAGTTAGACCTAGGATTTGTTTCTACAAAAAAAAAAGCAAAAGTGATAGGATGTTGCTTATGAAATTAGATTTTTAAAAGACTGTGGCTTCCTTCTTGATCATCCCTCTGACTTTTTCTTTCTGGGAGCTCTTGGTCTGGAGAAAGTGAGCTGCCATGTGGTGAGTAAACCTATTGAAAAACCTACATGGCAAGGGATTAACGTCACTGGTTTATATCAGGGAAGTGTGTAAGGTTTGTAAACAGCCAATGAATGAGCTTGAAAGTGGATCTCCTGTGCTTTGCCAAAATCATGTTAGTATACTTGGAAGTGGATCATCTTCCATTTGGGCCTTGAAATGACCCCAGTCCTGGCTGATGCCTTGACTGCAATCTTGTGAGAGATCCTGAGTCAGAGGCATCCAGCTATACAACCCTAATTCATAACTCACGGAAACTACGAGATAATGAAAACTTGTTGTTTCAAGCTGCTATGTTTTGGGATAATCTGCTACCCGGCAAGAGATAACTAACACATTTTGCGAGTAATTCCCTGTGTAAATATGTTGTAACAATAGGGCAGACACATTTACTTCATGTCAGACATGCCTGATGATGACTATATCTGAAGTTAAAGGTACTCTTTTAATTCTTTATTTATTGAAGCATTGTAATATAGTTATACCCCATTGGTGGATATAGGAACCCAAAGCCATATAAGAAGCAAATTCATACTTTAGTTATTTGAATCAGTTAATGATATCAAAAATTTATAGATATGAACAAGGATTTCTGAATCTAAGTAATAGTGATCAGTATTTAGGATACTAGGAAGTCAGGTATTTTGGACCTCTTTGATTTTCCCAGATAACAGAAAACTTGATTTGTAGATTAAGGAGAAGCATGAGTTACATTAGACCGTTTTCCTGTAGCCCCAATATAAGCTGACTTTTACATAAATAGCTAACCCAATTCTTGTATTGCTTCTGAAAAATTTATCAAAATATGGTCAAAAGAGTGCAGGGACAGTATGAGATGAGGGCTCTCAGGCTATTTTGAGTCATCTGACTCTAAAAAATGAGGGCATGACACCTACACGTTTTCCCATAGCTGTTCAATATCAGGAATCCAGGACAGTGTCTGTTCAGTAAATCAGAGAGTTAATGTTAAATTCTATATAGCAAAGATGAAAAAAAAAAAAGGTGTAAGAAAAAAATTACAAAGTATGTGGGAGAAAGCAAGACAGCAGGTCTCATATGAAAAAATAAACTCTTATGCTGAAAAATTTTCTGCTAGCAACCTTAGGACAATATAATAAGGCTTGAGCCCCACAGAGGGACGCTGCTTAGGTATTAAGCTAACAAGAGACTTGGAAGACAGGTATACTAGCTATTAAAAGGTTTTTCAGAGGTGAGTACAATTGTTTTCACATGTTTGAAGTCTACCCTGTTTCAATCCCACCAGGCATTCCTGATGAATACTGCATTTTCCACGGAAGCAACAATTTATAATTTCCTTTTATTCTTGTTTGTTACTAGAAAAGACTCGGTCTCAGGGGGCTTTGATTAAGATGATGAGACAAAGAATGAAACAAATAAGAGTCTGTTAAATGTCTGCCTGAAACCAGAGCTGCACAACTTAATATGAAAGACTCTTCAAAACCAATAATGAAATAATCACCCTTTTTGCAAGACTGATAAGAAAATGAAGGCGAGATGTACATTTGGGGAAACTAATTTACACTGTAGGAGGAAAGAGGAGGAAGAAGAGCAATGACAGAAAATCAACTGTTAATAAATATCAGAGACTGCAGAGAAATCACAAGATAAGCTGTAGCATATGTTCCTCCAGCTAGAATACGGCAATCATTTCTCTGAGAAGAGAAGCTCCTAGGCTTCCCCACCCCCTCCAACAGGCAATCATTTTGCATTTTACATTATTTGAAAAGAGCTTGATTATTTTCCTTTGAAAGAAACCAGATTGATTCACATTTACCTGTCAACAGAATGTTCTATTCCTCTGTTTTGCCTGTCTATTTAAAGGCATATGACCTGACTATGAAATTCCATAGACAAATAGTTCGTCAGATGTAAATATATAATAGTGAGTGACCAGCTGATGTTTTTATGTTTTTCTTTTTGCTAAATTATGCTAAATTAAAATCCACAGCCTGATAAATATGACTGATAATTGCAGTAATATGTAGAGATAATGAATATTGCTTTATTCAAGGTCAGATACAATCTTTAAAAATCATATCCAGAGGGAAAAGTTCCACATGAAAATGATAATTATGTTATTTGAAGTCTAGTTTAAAAGGGGAGCAACATAATACGTAATCTCTTCTGGTTTTGTAAAGCTGTATAAACATTTAAATGTTGCTCTATCAAGAAGGGATCGACAAGAGAAATGTGTAAAGACAAACGAGAAGTGGGCAGCTTGTCAACTGACTTATACGGGTTTGATTTTATTTATTGAAGTAGGGTTCTAGGATCCAGAGCCTTAGTGAGACAGTGGTTCTAGAAGCATTTATGTAGCATTTCTAAATATTATACATATATTATATATTATTGAGGGGGATAGGGAACAAAATCCTTCACTGAGCATCTAAAAACTTGGGTTCTAGTATGAGTTCTGTAGCTTATCAAATAGGTATCTTCAGTAAATTAGTGAAACTTTTTTAGCTTTAGTTTTCTCATTCCACCAAATGAAAGATATGAAAGATATAAATAAATCAATAATATTATCAAGGACCAATCTAACACAATGAACCCTATGTATAACAATTATACTACATATTTATATATATTATCTATGTATTTGTATATGTGTATGTGTGCATATAGGTGTATATATGTGTATATATATGTGTATGTTTATATATATATACACACACACACACACACACACACACACAGAGACTTTTCAAATAAACAAATCTTTAGGCTGTCATTGTGACAGCATTCAAAGCTATGAAAACTTTACCCAAAGTCTGAGATAAAGAAAGATAATTCACACTGAAGCTCAATTTCACAATGCTACTCAAGTAATTCACAAAGACATTCAGTTTAAAGTTTGGTTTTGCAAAATGAATCAGAATATTCTGTGTGTGGAATGCAAAGATGATCCTTTGAAAATGGAAGATCTTTGGGTGATTGGAGCTCAGTGTCCATTATCAATAAACTATCAAATTCAACCTAACTACAGGCCTACAGGAAGGCCTATTCCTACCAGGCCAACAGGAAGACATATTTCTAGGAGATTACACAAGAACTATGGCAGCCTCTGTTTCAGTATGTTTCTCAGCGAGTTGATATAATATGAACTTTTGTGGTCTTCAGGTTTTTTATTAAAATATTGTGTGTTTTTTTTTTTCCTCAATTCATCACACAGCTTAAGATCTTTCATCTGAATGGAGCATTCACCTCCTTCAAAGAGTCTGTAGCACTGTTGCTTTTAGCCAGATATTAGCAGTTTTCCTTAATCATAAACATTATTTAAATGCGAAAAAAAAATGTGTGCACACAAAGATAATTTTTTTACACGGACTATAGATTTTTCACAGTGCTGAGGAACTGAAAGAGCTATAGGCTGTCAAGGGCAAGAGAGAACAATTACCTAAAACAGTGCTGGAAACAGAATTGTGGGCAGGTCATACATTCATCATGACTAATTAAGTAGAAATGTTTCATAAATGCTGATGTTTAGAAATTGTGAGAAAAACATTTTATGCAATCTGAAATTCCATCCTGTACCTAAATTATTTTGGGAAATTATAAGGAAAAATGTTCTACAGTTTGTAGGATAGTCCATGGGACTGAAAGTTGGGGAGGCCAGGAGTCCAGCCCATGTTTGGCCACTTGGCAGCTCTGAGATTTTGGGTGAGGATTTAACATACCTGAACTTTCACATTCTCATGTGGAAAATAAGATAATGGTCTACCTTTAAGAATATCTGCATGGGGCTTCCCTGGTGGCGCAGTGGTTGAGAATCTGCCTGCTAATGCAGGGACACGGGTTCGAGCCCTGGTCTGGGAAGATCCCACATGCCGCAGAGCAACTAGGCCCGTGAGCCACAACTACTGAGCCTGCGCGTCTGGAGCCTGTGCTCCGCAAAAAGAGAGGCCGCGATAGTGAGAGGCCCGCGCACCGCGATGAAGAGTGGCCCCCGCTTGCCGCAACTAGAGAAAGCCCTTGCACAGAAACGAAGACCCAACACAGCCAAAAATAAATTAATTAATTAAAAATAAAATAAAATAACAAATGTTCAAGTACAATTGGTGTCTAAAAAAAAAAAGAATTCCCCCACCCTTGGTATCTAATCAAGTTCCTTTCTACCTCCCCTTGATAAAAAAAAAAAAAAAAAAAAAAAAGAATATCTGCATGGCATTGTATGGTAAAAATCACATGCAATCAGAAAGCTGAATAATTGCTACCACTAACAGTTTAAGGTTTCTTCCTACTGCCTGGGACACAGAGTGAAATTATATCAAACAGTCATGACCCTGATCAAGTGTGAACTTTTGATTCCATCCATCACCCATCTAACCGATCATTCAATATTTATTAAGCACCACTGTAGGCAAGTCACTGGTTGAACTAGAAAATTCAAAAATGAAAAATGTAATATCTCTGCCCTCATGTGCCCTATAGTTTAATGGAGAAGCTTATCTCTTAATACACCAATGCTGTGTTCTTATCCACTTTCTTCTGTAAAGCAGTGATTAAGCACATTGGCTCTAAAGTCAGGTCTAGGATTCTAACCCCAACTTTTTAAAGGTGGTGCCATCTTAAGTAAGTATATTTATTTCTCTAAGCCCTATTTTCTTTACTGGCAAACATGTGTACTAAAATAGTACTTAATTCATTGGACTGTTGTGAATATTAAATCACACACATGAAGCATTTAGCATCGTGCCTGACATGTAATATGTGTTCAATAAAAAAATATTAACTATATTTATTAGCACTTTTTCTTACTCTGATCTTCGTATGCTTCCTCCTAGGAAAGAGAAAACCAACACCTCATATCTAGGAGCCAGCCTGCTCCCATCATTCAGGCCTTGGGGTCCGCCTGGTCCTCACAGCTAAGTCTCAGAATTCTCCTGTCGAACATAAATATTTTCAGAGCACATCAACATCAGACAGTTTCACTCTGTGGCCATGGTGGAGCTAGACAAAAACAAGCCCACTCCATTATCATGTCTGAAAATAGATAAAAACATGAACATTGTGAAAAGTAAAAAATGATCAAACATCCCTCATCCTGGCTCATATGAGTGACTGGACTGTTGCTTCTTTTCCAGTAATAGACTTTGTTTGGTCTTTCCGCCTTCTAGGTAAGATTAAGATACCCAGTTGTAGAGTTACTGGCAGCATTTCATGAAGAGCGAAGCCCCATTTCCTTACACTCTCCTCAAAAGCATTTAACACAAGCCAAAATCCTATCACCCTCTTACTGAAGTTCCCTGTAACTCTCCATGGTATACGGTCTCCCAGGCTGCAACAAGCAATAAGTCCAGCTCTTCAACTACAGGTGTGTTCCTGGAGGTCACCGGCTGGACTGATGGCACACCCATGTGTCATCTCTCTTGCCTCCACATGTCATTATTTTTCTACCCTGTTGCACAAGTCTTTCATTCTACTTTGACTTCCTTTTCCTGGTCACCGCTCCTTTCATGTTAAATGGTTACTGAAAGAAAGAATGTTCCTTTTCTGTGTATCTAATTGTTATGGTTCTTCTTTTTTATAGCCCCAGTCCCGGCTATGGAAAAATTACCTCAGGAAAAAATTGGCTCACCCTTTTGTCAGACAAGGAGATTACACAGCATCAAGATTTCTGACACTGATATCTCTTAAAACTCAGGCAAGGACTAATCTAGGAAAAGAATAATTTTGACTGGGTGTTGAGCAGTGAAAGAACACAGGAAGACTGCTAGGAATTCTGACTTTCTACAAGGGAGTAAAAGCATGCATATATTTTGGCTCATATTTTTAGTTATAAATCTTGTTTTTCTTATATTTACTTGAGTTCAGTTATTATTTTAATTTCACTTAGATCTGTGGCTTTGTATTTCTTTAATCTTCCATAGTTTCCAGTGGGTGATTTTGGGGCTATAAATACACTTGCAATTAACTGGGTTGAAAACATGCATCATAAAATGGAAGCAAACTTAAAATGTAAATTTTGTTCATTCTTCTACTCTACCCTAAGTATCCAATTAAAATTTCACTGGAAATTAGCTCTCCTGTGGGGAGTTTGTAGCCCTTTGTCAGATAGGTTTAAATCATTTTTTTCTTTTGATTTTTCCTTTATCCATTCAGTAAACATGAAACCACTTAGAAGTTAAAGATGTTTTAGGATAAACAAAGCTGCTGATAGACACATGAGATGTGGAAGCATACCACTTTAGTTTTCTCTTGCTCTGAATAAAGTCAGTCTTGTGAATTTTAGGTAATATCTTCTCCATAAATATTTTTAGTAACTCAGGTTGGAATGCCTAAGATTTTATATTTCAATGGGATAGTGTTACTGAGGGAAATGGGCCCAAATGCAAACATATGGAGTTAGTTTTAACCTAAACTTAAATTCCTACATGTTCTAAAATAAAAATGAACTGGACAGAAACCTTATTATTCCACTGGCTGAGGGTGTCTAGAAGCAGTGTCTTGTCTTCATGGAAAGCATCTGATTTTCCCCTCTGGATAGATGGCTATAGAGTATAGCTTCAAAAGACTGGCGGTAGTGGAGCGAACTCCTTAATTGGTCCCTACCTGAATTCCATTATGTGAGGTCTGCCTTTGATTCTAAGGTGAGGCCTCTGGCTTCCAAATTCATCATAGCTTGGGTGTTTTTTAGAGAACTTCTCAGTCACAGAAGGAGGACACAACTTATGATTAATTATGTATATAACACCAAAGATATCCATTGGACAGCAGATCAAGTGTTATCTAGAAGGTACAGATTGAAAGTTGGCTAAGACTTGAAGGGCTTCACTGACAATGAGTGCAAAAGGAAACACAATCTCATCCTTCTAGGTAAGAAGACAAAGCAGAGGGGATGGTTGGCTGTTGTATCTAGAGTACTTTGCAATATACATAAAACTAAGCTTATGCCTCAAGGAAGGATTCTGGGTGCTGTGCACGTATTACTGCTGGGATAGGAATTGACTTTAGAAAACAAGGAAGACCTTTAAGCACATTCCCTTATTCAGGGACCTAGTACAAAACTAGGAAAGGTGAATGTAAACAAGTTAAATGGCATTTGAAAAAAAAATATTTCAGAAATATGCCAAGACTAAAGAATTCCAAAACATTTAAGCTATGCAGGTCAACTTCTTTTTTTTTTTTTTTTTAATAAATTTATTTATTGTATTTATTTCTGGCTGCTTTGGTTCTTCATTGCTATGCGCTGCTTTCTCTAGTTGCAGTGAGCGGGGGCTGCTATTCGTTGTGGTGCGCGGGCTTCTCATTGCGGTAGCTTCTCTTGTTGCGGAGCATGGGATCTAGGTGCGCGGGCTTCAGTAGTTGGGACACATGGGCTCAGTAGTTGTGGCTTGCAGGCTCTAGAGCGCAGGCTCGGTAGTTGTGGCGCACGGGCTTAGTTGCTCCACGGCATGTGGGATCTTCCTAGACCACGGCTCGAACCCGTGTCCCCTGCATTGGCAGGCGGATTCTTAACCACTGAGCCACCAGGGAAGCCCAGGTCAACTTCTTAAGGTAAAATAATTTAAAATGTAACATAAGGTCTCGAAAATAATTTTATGAAAACAGATGCTGAAGTAGTTTATATACACACAATACATTTATAGGTATGTATGTATGTATTTCTAATCCTAGTGATAAACCTGAATGGCCCTGCTGTGGTCACTGGACTTGGCATTAGAAACTTGCATTCTGATTCCAGCTCGCCTCCTTTTTGCAGTGTGGTCTAGCAAGTCTTTGAACTTCTGACTGAAAATTGGCAATACCTATTTACCTACACGAGGTTGTTATGGGTCTAGTGGCGGGCACAAGATCTGATGACCTAATTAGATCAAAGGGGCAGTTTAACAGGCCATGGTTGAGGAACAGTTTTGACCGTCACTGTGTGTGAGCAAGGAAATGAGTGTTCCTGTTCTATCTGGCAGCTATCTTGGGACTAGGAGGGAGGAAACTTGGCAAAAAAGCCAAGGTGAGGAGGAGGATAGAAGGGAGGAATCACTGTGAATTTGAGCAGAAACCATGATATCCTACACGGGGAGTCTTTCTGATATCTGGACTTTTTGTTACATAAAACAAAGTATTTCCTTATCACTTAATCTAGTATGAATATAATCCACTTTATTGGTAGTTTCTCCTTACGTTTCCAAAATGAGCGCTCTCTCTCCTCTTTATCTGGATCAAGCAGGTATTAAATCTCTGAGAATGAAGACAGTCTATACCTGTTAGATCCATTTATGGGTTAAGCACTAGTTGATATTTTACGCATGTAATCTTATTTAACTTTACAGTCCCCTCACTTTACAAATAAGGGAACCAAAGGCAAAGTTAGTGAAATGATTTGCCTAAGGTACACAGGATTCCAACCAAGACTGTCTGGTTACAGATCTCATTTTTTTTTTTTTTTTTTTTTTCATTATACCACTGTGCAAAGCGATTGTGAATCTTTATGAAAGATATCCCTATTTGGTAGAGGTCTGCTAAAAATTGATTCTTTAAAAGGTATCAGTATATACCCTGGATAATCACTAATGCTTTTGCAGTGAATAAAATAATGGCTGGATAGTGGTGGCAGTTCCCTTACCCTTCTAACCAAAAACTGCAAAAAGCTTCAGAACAAAGAAATTATTAATGTCTGCATAAAACCATCATCGATTACATTCCCCCATGTGGTTTCCCTCTCTATTGTAGAAATTCTTTCCTAATTCAAAAGAAGCTATTATTAAAAAGCTAATCTCCTCTTACATGAAGAACAGTATTTGCTGCAAATATCTCAAAATATGTACTAAACATGGTTTCACTGAAGGGTTAGAATAGCAGGACTATTATCAAGACATAAGGGAAAAAGAATAGAAACCTCTGAATAATATAAGAAAATTCTTATCATGAGAAGTGGCTTATTTAACTACAAACACTGACATCTTCAAGAAAGCATTCTTCTCTTTTTGTAAACAACATATAAAATTGTCATATTCTACCATACATATGTCAGAAGCAAGAGGAACACTAAAATAAATGTTGAAAATAGGGAGCATTAAAAAGCAATGCTGAGCTGAGTGGAAGGAAACAGGAAAATAGGAAATGGAAAGAAACTCTTGTGTTAGCATTTGGTGTCAAGGTCCTTCCTATTTTTATCATAGTGAAGAAAAGCATGGAATATGTTTGTCTAGACAACTTATATTTGGTAAAGGTGAGCACAGCAAGCTTCAAAATCAATAGTTCTGCTGATTCTAAGTTTATTTTGCTCAGTCGTCTTAAGAATAATGCAAATATTAACTAGTGTGTTAAGTGTGTAAGGCAATAGGATAGAAAACCCAGTGGTGAATAGAGTACAATATTGGAGGCTTTGTGATTTAAAAAAAAAACAAAACAAAAAAAGCATTGGTTTGTTATTATAGGATTATGATTAGGCCCAGATGTCAAACTTCTCTAAGAGACTTATAAGAAAAATCTTTTCAATAAAAACAATTTAAAAATGCCATGATGTTAACAATGCATTTAAAAGGTGAAAATAATGTTCTATTGACAGCAAAATACTATACAAAATAATTCTGACTTATTTAATAATTTAAATAAACTGATTATTTGGATTAATTTTGAGGTGATAATCATAGCACAGTTCTTAAATTATTTTAAGGATAGTCACCAAATTTTTACTCAACATCGACTTGTAGAAAACACAGGTCTGGGAGCTGTGGCACAGAGCAAAAAGACGATAATGAGGAACAGTCTACCTTCAAGGACTTTGTTGAGTATGAAACACTTATAAAAAGAAGCAGAATGTGTTGAATGCACTATGAGAGATGTACACAAATTTTTGGTGGATTCTGGTGCAAGAGGTGCTCATTTTCAATTGGAAGGTGAGAAAAGGCCCCATGGTAGTGATGGCATCTGGATGAACTTTGGATAGTGTGCTGCAGAAGGACATGCAGATGTTGGGAACATGCTAGCAGAGAGACCAGGGCTCAGAAATCCCAGTTTTCCAGCAAGAGTAATTAACATTGGTGGAATCTCTTCACTCTACTGAATTTGTACTCTATTGCAACACGGATCTTATTGTTTGATCCATTGCTCTCTTCCATTTCTACAGATTATTGACAAGGTTTGATGTAAGCTGGTTAGACATTAATTATATACTTCCCTTTAACACCCCTATGTATTTAAAAGCTTTCCATTTTCTTCTGGACATCTTTAGTATTGGGTAGAAGAGATTAAAGCTATCCCTAATAGCTGTTTTTCAGTCTTCTACTACTGTTAAACCAAGATGAAAATTTTTCTTAACACAAAATTCCCCAAAGAAAACTATCACAAGTTACTAAATCCAGACTTTGAGGAAGCCACATTATATCAGATCCAAGTTTGATCAAGTCTCCTCTTTTATCAGAATCCTGTCTAATTGGGGAGGAAAGCCTGGTATATCATTAGCTGTTGCCTTGAGACTTCAGTCTTACAGGTGTGAAGTAGCAGCATGACTGACATGTGTATAGAGGCAATAAGCTCCGAAGAAGTGATCATCTGAACTGCAGCCCATATCATGACCTTCTCAGAAAGACAGGCTCAGTTAGCACAGAGCACAACTGCACACACAGGGACTTTATGGCCCCTCTGGTCTTGACCTTTGAAGACTGGCTTTCTTACCTCTATTTAATTGAGTCCTTTTCTGACTCTTCTTTCATGTGCCCCTTAAATTTTGATGTTTCTTCACATCTCCCATCTTCATCCTCCTTTTGAGACCTAGACATCTGTTTCCAGCTGCCTACCTGCCATCTCAATCTAGAAACAACAATCATATTAACAGCTATGAACTACTGAGAACATACTATGTGCTAGGTACTGCCTGGGCACTTTAGGTATTTCATCCAGTTTAAACTTCAAAGACTTCTGAAAAATCAGATTTTTTTTCTCTTTTATCTGAAACTTAGAAAGGCTCAGTCATGCACTCAAGGTCACACAGCTGGTATATGGTAAAACTTGGATGTGAGTCTATTCTAAAACCTGATCCACTGAAACCCATGCATTTTCCATTATGCTTTACCATACCTCCCACAAGAATTTCAGTGTCTCTCTGTTTTTCACATCATTACCATCTATCAATTCTCTCAAACTAGAAAACTTGAAATTATTTCTTCCTATCCCTCTATAAGTCATTAATTCAGTCTCTTAAATATCATTTTAACCCTCCTCTCGATCTCACTGTTACAGTAAGGTTCTTATCCATCTTTCCTGAGCTAATACAAAAGCCTTTCAGCCATTTTTCCTATCCTCAAACTTTCCTCCCTTTAATCCATTCTCTCCACCTCTGCCACAGTCATATCCCCCAAAGTATCCAAATTGGATTACAGGTAATTTACACTTTCTTCTTTGCATGCTTTTTTTTTTTTTTTTTTTTTCAGTTTCTGATGTATCAAGCACATGTTTTTACAAACTCAAACAAATTATGCTTTAAAACACAGAAGAAGGTCCTTCAATTTTTATATAGAAGAAAATGACTGTTTCAGAGAAGTGCTCTAGAAAGATCAATTTGGCAGTAGAGTAAAAGAGGGATTGGAAAAAGAAGAAAATGAAGCTATAGAACCTGGCTTTTCTCTGTTCAGTAAACTCTTCGTCTTTACAGTGTGGATAAAGACAGAGACGATATGTCTCTGATTTGGGGAGCAGATTAAATTGGGAAAACTGAGACTTTTGCCCTGAGCGATCCAGTGCCTTTCTAGGTCAACTCAGACTAATACTGGTTACATTACTGCTAAAATTAATACTGTACACCAGGGAACAGATGTGAGTTCATCATGTGAGTTCAAGAATTGGGACCTCTGATTTCTAATACAGCCTGATACCCTCTTTAGCTTTGGGGAATTGAGTGGTAAATCTGCTTTGCAGAAACGTGGTTAGTAAATATGCACAGGCCCTGTTTCATTAGTTAATATGCCGGATGCTTCCAGTGACCACATTTTTCACTGCAAGCATGTCTCTCTATAAACAGTTGCTATATTTTTTCCTCCTTCTTTGGAGTTCTCTTAATTATCATCACAAAATCAAATTCATAAATTTATTGATAGTGCTAATATGCTATTAAAACTTTGTCAGCTAGTTTAATCCATTTATGTTTGGACAAAGCCTAGTTTAGACACTTTAGAAAGTTTCCAGAATTCCCTGGTGGTGTAGTGGTTAAGAATCCACCTGCCAATGCAGGGGACACGGATTCGATCCCTGGTCCGGGAAGATCCCACTTGCCATGGAGCAACTAAGCCCGTGCGCCACAACTGCTGAGCCTGTGCTCTAGAGTCCGTGAGCCACAACTACTGAGCCCGTGCACCGCAACTACTAAAGCCCACGCGCCTAGATCCTGTGCTCCGCAACAAGAGAAGCCACTGCAATGAGAAGCCTGCGTACCGCAACGAAGAGTAGTCCCTGTTCGCTGCAGCTAGAGAAAAGCCCGCACACAGTAAAGAAGAACCAATGCAGCCAAAAAAAATAATAAATAAATAAAATTAAAAAAAAAATAGTTTCCTCACTCCTAAGCATTATTGGGAACTCAAGGTCTGTAGGCAATACTCACAAACCCCTTTATTCCAGCTATAGAGTAGGTACACCCTACATAGATCTGGCTCAATTTTGATAAAATGTACAGATGAATTGTTTAGATTGTACATATTTATGCAAGATATTGCAATCAAATATTAAATCAGCCAATTAGAAGGCGGTTCTAAATTGATGGCTTTGAAAAGTTGGAAAAAGCGTAAATAGTCAATGTAGTTTTGGCCCTGTTGCAGCTTTGTGAACATGGATTTGGATATGGATTATCTGGAAACTGTGCCTATATATATATATACATACATGTATATATTCATATATATGAAGAACCAAAAAAATCTTCAAGAACCATTATTATTATAAAACAATATACAGAACTAGGAATTTCAGCGTTCATAAGATGACTTATTGTTCTTGGAGGAGCATGTTAGGATATACACCCTAAAGTATCTGTGGCATTTAATAAAAGGTGCAGTGTGTGGCTATTACAGAATGCAAATTAATTCAAAGTAGCTTTGCAGATCTCTAGGGGTGGTAATTTAGTCTAATGGGAACTTAATAACTCATATTAAACACATTACTAATCTGATGCTTTGCTTACACTAAATTAGAACCAGTGAAATTATAAATCACTTATTAAAGAAAAAAAGAGTATCTTCTTGAATTGAATTTGAATCTTCTCTTAACTAAGAAACAGCAGGTAGGAAGAATTCTTGTTGTTTCCAAATGAATTCCAATCAAGTTTCATATTCATGTTAGAACACTAAGTAAACATGTCTAATTCAGACAACTGAAACCAGTGCCTCTCATGTAATCACATAATACTGTAAATATCAACTAGGTTCTTTACCAGTTCATACTGAACTATACACTGATCTCCCTTCTCTTGATGAGTGGGGATCATGTGTATTTAATTCTAAGTACTTAGTGATACATTGCTCAGGATTCATGCTCAGTTACTTCTAATAATGATAATAAAAATGATGATGATGATGATGATTATGGTACAAAAAAATCTATAAAGGTATTCCAAAATTTAGATTCTGTATAAAACATCCTTCCATAGAATTCTATAAAACAAAGCATCATTAAGAGGTTTTTCTTTTCTTTGCATTATCCAAGGTGACACTGACCACAGTTTTCCTAAAACCAAGTATTCATTTTTATACCTTTCTTATAGGCTTTAGTTTTTGTCATTATGCTAGTTTGCAGTTATTTCTGCCTGATGTAATTGCAAAGTCAATAAAATATAACTTTATATTCATCTGTTCTTTTATTCCTTCATTCACTCATGTATAAGAAATTTACAGAGTTCCTACTTTGTGCCAGGCACTATTCCAGAAGCTTCGGACACAGCAGTGAACTAGACAAAGTTCATGTCCTCATGGTTACCCTCCAGTGGGGGAAGCAAACAACACCATAAACAAATCATTATGCCAGTTGGTCCTAAGTGTCTCGAAGGGAAGAGCATGATAAAGGGGAGTAGTGAGTGTAGCAGAGCACAGGCTTATTATTTTGGGGGGCAGGGAGCTTTCATGAAAGTACTTAGGGATGTGGAACATTACAAGCACAAATTAAAAGAAAATGAGAGGGTGAGCCATGGAGATACCTTGGGAGAAAAGCATTCCAGTTACAGGAGTTGGCAAAGGTTAAAAGGCTTATGGCTAGCATAAGATGAGTTTGCTCAAAGGACAACAAGAGACCAGTGTTGCTGAAACTGAGTGCTAGGGAAGGAAGCAGGAGCTAGGGAGTGATAGAAGATGGTGGACCAGATGACACATAGCTTTACAGAGCATTCAAAGGACTTTTGATTTTATGATGGGGGGACACTGGAGACTTGTGAGCAGAGGAAGGGCATGATCTTACGTGTTGTTAAAGGGACACTCTGGCAAGTATGTGAAGACCATACTGGGGATAGGGGAGGGAGAGGCAAAAGAGATCCGCAGGGAGGCTATTGCAATAATCCAGCTGTGAGATAACAGCTCAGATCAGAGTTGAACAGATTTGAAGAGAAGTAGTAAGATTTGGGATATAATATGAAAGTAGAATCAACCGAGATTGTTGATGGAATCACTGTGCAAACTGAAAATGAGGACAGTCAAGGATGACTCTAAGCTTCTTGGCCTGAAAAACCTAGAATGATGGAGCTGCTTTACTGAGTGGGGGAAGACTAGAGAGAAGACTTAGCATGTGGTGAGAAATCAGGATTTCCATCTTGAACTTGTTAAATTTTAGATGCATAATAGATAACCATGTGAAGATGTGGAGTACAGAGTTGGACACAGGAATCTTGAGTTTCATGTAGAAGTCAGTGCTGGGGATATTAATTTTGGAGATGTCAGTAAATAGATTATATTTTCCTAAAATATAAAGAGCTCCTAAAATTAGAAAAAAAAATCCTACAGAAAAATGGGTTGGAGAAATAAACAGTTCACAGAAAAAGAAATGCAAATGGCTCTTTACCATATGTAAAGATGTTTGAATCTTGCTCATAACAAGGAATATACACTAAAGCTATTAGATGGACAAAAATTCAAAAGTTTGACACCATGTGATGTTGGTGGAACTTTGTGAAGATTTGCTTTGTAGAGAGATGGTCTCTGTTACATTGCTGGGGGGAATGCAAAATGTTACAACTACTATTCAGGAAAATTTGACAACATCTAGCCAAACTGACCCAGAAATCCCAATTCTAGAACTCTATCCCAAAAGTACACTGGCAGAAATATCTAACGGTACATACACAAAGTTATTCATTGTAAGACTATTTGTAATAGCAAACTACTTGAAACAACTCGAATGTCCATCAGTAGCAGACTGGTAGAATAAATTACGGTGTGTCCATGTAATGGAGAGCTATGTAACTGTGAAAGGAATGAGGGATATCTCTATATACTGCTATGGAGTAATCTTCATGGTATACTGTTGAGTGAAAAAGGGAAGGAAGAGACAGGTACCTTGCGTGCTATTAAGAATTTCATGTTCTTAGCAATGTTCTTTATTGCTTAAAATATTCTATTAGCACATATGTAGAAGAAAAAAATTAAAATTAACAACTGCCATAAAATTATTGCCAAAGACTAAGGAAAATCATAGTAATTTCACTAGTACACAGGGAATGTCCCCTGCCACCTATAGACTTCCTTGTGATTTTTCCCCATAGGCTGAAACAGTTATTTTATGCTAGTTCTTTTTTTTTTTTTCCAGCCATCCTTTATATTTTCCTATTTTGCCTTCCCATGATTTAGTTTGTTTACAATTTGTGATTTTAAATCTATCAATGGTATATTCCTGCAATAGTACTTGGGTCAAATCAATTGAGCAGCAAAGCAAATGCTTCTTTTAACTGCTTGCTAGCTCATTCCATTTTAAAAATGCCCTACATAGCCAATCAATAGAAAGTTGGGAGAAAAATGTAGAGGGAGCAAGAAATCTGGCATGTTGAGATAGAAGTATTTTGCAGACATAGACAAGGCCACTCAGACTCAATGAGCATGATGTGACTACCAGGTAAGGAAGTGATACACAGATGAGCTCTGTGTACTGTGTATTGATATGAATACTGCACTCCATATCAATCCTACTAAGAGAGCAGTTGGTGTGTCACTCTTGTGTGATGCAATCTTTCAACTGTTACAGTCTGACCTAGTTTCTCCTTTGCTTTTAGGGAGTGGATGTGGTAAAAAGAACACTGGAGCAGGAGCTAGGTCTGGCTTTCCTACTGTACCATGTATCTTGATATAAGTCACTTGGCCTTTGCCTTTGAATTCTCACCTCTAAAATGAGGGATGAGCCTGGACATCTGTAAGATTCCATAGGCTCTAACTTCTGAGAGTGTGACGTATCTTTTTAGGTCAGGTTAAGAGTAAGATGCTGATTAAAATTTTAACTATTATTACACAATTATTTATTCAGTGAAGATAAAATAATCACACAAAATCCCAAAGTAGGCTCTTATGTGAAAATTCTAAAACTTACTTTCTCAAGATGGTTTAATAAACTACTGTACACAGTGGTTCAAGATTCTGTTAGAGATCTTAATACAGAGGATTAACTTCACATCTCTTTAGCTGAACTCATTAACTGAGAGAAGGAAATAAGTATCATTAACTAGGAAGCAGCTGGTAGGGGTATGGGGGAGTCTGAGAAACCTGGTGCTTTTGAGACAACAGGGAAGATTTCTCCATATTTATGCAGATATATGGACAAAAGTTAACACAAGACACAGTGTTGCCCTATTATTTGTACACAGTCATGGGCATTTGAAAGTACTCTATGCTAAATTAAATGCATTATGTTTTAATTACACTTAAAATAATTTAAAACTATGCTTGAAAAACCAAATGCTGTTGTTTTCCTCTCTTGATTTGTAAGAGATCACCATTGATTAGGTCCAAATGACTTGGGTGATTAAGTTGCATTTATTACAAACATATTGTAAAGGTATAGATTTTAGTCCCTTTGTATTCAGATGTACTGACACATCATGCCAAAAGGCACATTTAGCATCCAACAGCGTGTCCCGAATGTTCCTGAATATGGGTCCTTTTTCAAGTGAGATGCGTAGATGAAAGTGAAGTGCAAGGCCAGAGGAAACTAAAGAACAGCTGATCATCCTTCTCTTCACTGCACATTTTATGATTCAAACAACGTACACGTAGAAGGCAATATAGGAGCAGGAAAAAAGCAACAGATCCCAAGGGCTTCCTTTCCCTTTTCCATAGCAAAGCTTGTCCCTTGTTTAGCTTTATTTTTTGAATAGGTATAGTTGTATGTATGCTTTTGTTTGCTAATGGCCTTGTCATGTTCCTGGTATATTTTCATCTTCCCTTATATCTTACCTATTTTTATAATAAGAATGACAGCGAATATCCGGCAAACAGATGAACATAAACAAATTCTAGTGCCTACCACCCTGCAGACAAAATGGCAACCATAAAAGAACTCTCATTCCCAAACCAAGAGAGTGCTGCCTGCCTCCTCATAGCTAAGGAGAAGTGCAAGGTATCCAGGATATTTGCTGATGGACATCAGGCCTGCTCCAGCTGTCAAAAACACAGCTGTTGGGTTTCCTTCCGAGTGATCAGTGTTACCGATGCCCTCCAGCTAGTGTGTTCCCTGATAAGGTCCAGTGGAGAGCTGCAAAAAGAGCTGAACACTTGGCTTCTAATAGCAAATGCAAAAACAAATTTCCCAACAAATTGCATTTTCAGCACTGCCTGATGCCATACGATTAAATGGGCCGAATTTGTTCTAGTCCACTAACCCGGAAGACACCATGATGGAACAGTTTCTCTCGGTGACTGTTAAATGTTAAACCAGTTAGGGGAAGAATCTTTTTTTTTTTTTTTTTAATATACTTCTACAAAGCAGGGAGGTGGGGGAGGGAAAGCTGATCAAGCTTATTAGAGCTGCTCAATTAGGAGAAAGTAAATAAGGCCATTTAACATCTTCACCAGGGTGAAATCTGTCAATGAAACCTCCTCATGAGGTTTTTTTGTGCACATTTACAAAATTTTAAACTGGGAAATGGGAGATGGAAAATCCAATATTTTTATCAAGTACTTCCATTTTTTCCCCAAAGCCCTGTTTAAAAATACACTATAGGCAGAAATATTGATAGATACATTTACATAATGCCTCCTGTGTGGTCAGCACTATAGATATATGTTAACTCATTTAACCCTCTCAGCAAGCCTCTGTGATGCGTACTAACACTACTACTTTTTACAAATGAAGGCACTAAGGGCCAGCGAGGTTATGTAACTTAACCAAGACCACAGACTTGTAAATGGCAGGACCACAATTTGAACCAGCCCTTCTGGGTTCAGTCTGTGCTGCTAATCACTATATTCTGCTGCCTCTTGAACTCACAGTACTTTGATATTTGTTCAAATACAGCACTACTGTTGGGGTCACCTTTGGGGAATAATAGCTTCAGTACAGAATCAGTTTGATGATTTATTTGTGTATTAATGATCGGTGCAAACCACAACCTGGTGAAACTTGCCCATTCATTTTGGGGAAGGAAGTTCCTTTAAAACTCATCCACTGGTGGGAAATGTTTAATGCCTGCTTACTCATGTCTCTTCATAGACTCATTAGTTGTGGAAGTCATGCCTGGTAGTAGCTCTAACCAGGGCATGCAATGGAGTAGTTGCATACATACACGTATTCAGTGGGAAAGTTATGAAGCTACAGGAGAACTGGATTTGCCATCCTGCCACTTACTGCCAATCTCTTTCCTGAGTTCTAGAGAAAAGTAAAAATACCCTGTCTACTGCACAGAGTTGCTACATGAATCGAATGTGATAACGTATGTGAAAATATATTACAAAATGTGGTTTCACAATGGGTAGAAAACTGAACTGCTCCATGGATCAATGGATCAGGCAGGCTGGGACAGACATGGGAGGAATTTCCCCCACTGCTGTAGGAACTAGACGCCCGAATATGGAGCAGAGACTCGAGGTAGAGAGTGGGGATGAAGGAGGCAGCTCCTCAGGGGCTTGTACAAGCCACCAGGTTAATTTCAAACAGTTGGATTAAAACCCTTCTTTACAATTAACAACTAACGCATGTAGTTGCTCACGGCTTTCTTCATTCAATCATTCATTGATTCAGTCAAGAACCATTCATGTAATCTTGTAGATAACAAGAATCATGCTAAGAGGTCAGACCATCACAGCAGTATAATAGCACAGTATCTGCCCTGGTGCAGCCAACTGTAGAGTGGAGAAGGCAGATGAGTAAACAGACAAGTACTGTACACCCTGCTAGGTTAGGGGCAAGCATTTCTACAGACGTTCATGTGATGCTCTTTCTTCTGCCTTGACTGTTACTTGTATCACATATTATTGGAAATACATGGTGGAGTGATTACCAGCATGCACTCTGCTGTCAGCCTGCCTGGATTAGAATCCAGATTCCATGCCTTGCTAGCTATGTGACCTTGGGATAGTTGCTAAACTTCTAAGTCTCGGCTTATTTACCTTTTCAATGGGGATTATAATAGGGCCTACCTCACAGAGTTGTGAAAATCACATATGCTTAGCCATGTAAAGAGCTTAGTGCAATACTTAGAAAGTAGTAGTTTTCAACAAATATTAACTGTTATGATGCTGATGCCAGTGCTGACAGCCACCTGCTGCCAAGCCCTAGCCATTTCTCTCTCTCAACCTCAGTTTCCTCCTCTGTAATATGCGCTGATAATAATACCTACTGCACAGGGTTACAAGCAAGAAGTAGGATCAAATATGTAATCCTGGGTTTAGGAATTTAAAATTTCAAATCCTATGCAGAACCAGCTTCCAACTGGCCCCTTCCTGCTTCATCTCTTTTTCTCCCCAATCCCCCCAAAAGACTAAGCCTAATTATCCACACTGCCATCAACTTCCACATTCATAGTGATGCTTGAATAAGTAAGAGTGAAAGGTAAAGGAAGCTGAGAACAATGAAACAGGATTGAGAGCAAGCCCAAAAGTAAACCTGGAAATTATGGGAGTTCTTTTAAAACTTTAGCTTCATTTCTGACTTAGATCTAGAAAAGAACTCTTTTTTTTCTTTCTATTTTGTGCCTTTCTTTTTCTTCTGATTTTCTTATTTTAGAATGAAGCAACCCTCTCTTCTTTCCTGAAAATATAATAAGAAGAGTATAGATGTTGATATAATCAAATGACTATATAATCTATAACTGTGTTGACATAATAACATTATAATAAAAAATTAATTTAAAATAGAGTAATTAAGGGAATTTTGGTTACCAACATTTATTGCTTTCTACTTCTGAATTATTTCTCTTCTTCTATTATTTCCTAAACTGAGTTCCATGGGGCAATAGTTTTATGGGACTTTAAAAAATGGAAAAAAAAAAATTCTTAGAAAAGCACAACCTTCCAGGACAGAACCAGGAAGAAATAGAAAATATAAACAGACCAATCCCAAGCACTGAAATTGAAACTGTGACTAAAAATCTTCCAACAAACAAGAGCCCAGGACCAGATGGCTTCACAGGCGAATTCTATCAAATTTTAGAGAAGAGCTAACACCTATCCTTCTCAAACTCTTCCAAAATATAGCAGAGGGAGTACACTCCCAAACTCATTCTACAAGGCCACTATCATCCTGACACCAAAACCAGACAAAGATGTCACAAAGAAAGAAAACTACAGGCCAATATCACTGATGAACATAGACGCAAAAATCCTCAATGAAATACTAGCAAAAAGAATCCAACAGCACATTAAAAGGATCATACACCATGATCAAGTGGGGTTTATCTCAGGAATGCAAGGATTCTTCAATAAACGCAAATCAATCAATGTGATACACCATATTAACAAGCTGAAGAATAAAAACCATATGATCATCTCAGTACATGCAGAAAAAGCTTTTGACAAAATTCAACACCGCTTTATGATAAAAATCCTCCAGAAAGTAGGCATAGAGGGAACTTATGTCAACATAATAAAGGCCATATATGACAAATCCACAGCCAACATCGTCCTCAATGGTGAAAAACTGAAACCATTTCCATTAAGATCAGGAACAAGACAAGGTTGCCCACTCTCAACACTATCATTCAACATTGTTTTGGAAGTTTTAGCCACAGCAATCAGAGAAGAAAAAGAAATAAAAGGAATCCAAATTGGAAAAGAAGAAGTAAAGCTGTCACTGTTTGCAGATGACATGATACTATACATAGAGAATCCTAAAGATGCTACCAGAAAACTACTAGAGCTAATCAATGAATTCGGTGAAGTAGCAGGATACAAAATTAATGCACAGAAATCTCTTGCATTCCTATACACTAATGATGAAAAATCTTACAGAGAAATTAAGGAAACACTCCCATTTACCATTGCAACAAAAAGAATAAAATACCTAGGAATAAACCTACCTAAGGAGACAAAAGACCTGTATGCAGAAAACTATAAGACACTGATGAAAGAAATTAAAGATGATAAAAACAAATGGAAAGATATACCATGTTCTTGGACTGGAAGAATCAACACTCTGAGAATGACTATACTACCCAAAGCAATCTACAGATTCAATGCAATCCCTATCAAACTACCACTGGCATTTTTCACAGAACTAGAACAAAAAACTTCACAATTTGTATGGAAACACAAAAGACCCCGAATAGCCAAAGCAATCTTGAGAAAGAAAAATGGAGCTGGAGGAATCAGGCTCTTGGACTTCAGACTATACTACAAAGTTACAGTAATCAAGACAGTATGGTACTGGCACAAAAACAGAATTTTAGATCTATGGAACAGGATAGAAAGCCCAGAGATAAACCCACGTACATATGGTCACCTTATTTTTGATAAAGGAGACAAGAATATACAATGGAGAAAAGACAGCCCCTTCCAATAAGTGGTGCTGGGAAAACTGGACAGCTACATGTAAAAGAATGAAATTAGAACACTCCCTGACACCATACACAAAAATAAACTCAAAATGGATTAAAGACCTAAATGTAAGGCCAGACACTATAAAACTCTTAGAGGAAAACATAGGCAGAACACTCTATAACATAAATCACAGCAAGATTCTTTTTGACCCACCTCCTAGAGAAATGGAAATAAAAACAAATATAAACAAATAGGACCTAATGAAACTTCAAAGCTTTTGTACAGCAAAGGAAACCATAAACAAGACAAAAAGACAATCCTCAGAACGGGAGAAAATATTTGCAAATGAAGCAACTGACAAAAGATTAATCTCCAAAATTTACAAGCAGCTCATGCAGCTCAATATCTAAAAGACAAACAGCCCAATCCCAAAATGGGCAGAAGACCTAAATAGACATTTCTCCAAAGAAGATATACAGATTGCCAACAAGCACATGAAAGGATGCTCAACATCACTAATCGTTAGAGAAATGCAAATCAAAACTACAATGCGGTATCACCTCACACCAGTCAGAATGGCCATCATCAAAATATCTAGAAACAATAAATGCTGGAGAGGGTGTGGAGAAAAGGGAACCCTCTTGCACTGTTGGTGGGAATGTAAATTGATACAGCCACTATGGAGAACAGTATGGAGGTTCCTTAAAAAACTACAAATAGAACTACCATACGACCCAGCAATCCCACTACTGGGCATATACCCTGAGAAAACCATAATTCAAAGAGTCATGTACCACAATGTTCATTGCAGGTCTATTTACAATAGCCAGGACATGGAGGCAACCTAAGTGTCCATTGACAGATGAATGGATAAAGAAGATGTGGCACATATATACAATGGAATATTACTCAGCCATAAAAAGAAACAAAATTGAGTTATTTGTAGTGAGGTGGATGGACTTAGAGTCTGTCATACAGAGTGAAGTAAGTCAGAAAGAGAAAAACAAATACCATTTGCTAACACATATATATGGAATCTAAAAAAAAAAAAAAATGGTTATGAAGAACCTAGGGGCAGGATGGGAATAAAGATGCAGACCTGCTAGAGAATGGACTTGAGGACATGCGGAGGGGGAAGGGTAAGCTGGGACAAAGTGAGAGAGTGGCATGGACATATATACACTACCAAATGTAAAATCGATAGCTAGTGGGAAGCAGCTGCATAGCACAGGGAGATCAGCTCAGTGCTTTGTGACCACCTAGAGGGGTAGGATAGGGATGGGGGGGCGGGAGGGAGATGCAAGAGGGACGAGGTATGGGGATATATGTATATGTATAGCTGATTCACTTTGCTATAAAGCAGAAACTAACACACCATTGTAAAGCAATTATACTCCAATAAAGATGTTAAAAAACAAAAAAATTAAAATAAAAAACAAAAAATGGAAAAAGAAAGTTGCTGTGAAGAAATGTTTTTAGGAAATGATAGAATTAGCAAAGTTTCTTTTTTTATTTTTAATTCCATTTAGATGCATTAATATGCAAATGAGAACTGAAAGTCCCCTTTGGCCAAAGGGGTTCTATTAGAAGGCTGCAGGCCTAGTAGTTTAGAGCCAACTAGTTCCCACCCCAGCTCTGCCTCTTTCTAAGGTGGGATTCTAGGTAGGCATGATGTTTTTCATCTGCAGAATGGGGATGAGAATAGGTCCTACCACATAAGGTTTTAGCATGAGAATTAAATGAGTCATTATTTGTAGTTACTTAGGAAGAGTAACTGGTACCTAGTGTTTTATGTGCACTGTAAATAAAATAAAATGTGATCCAGTATTTCCCAAACTTATTAATTTTCCAAATCTCCTTTCAAGGTGTATCTCTCTGGACCAGTAATATTTGGAATAAAATAAATAAACCCTCATTCATTATTGTCTCTTCAATATCACAGCCTTTGCCTTAGCTCAGCCATTATCCTCTCATCTGGGAATGTGTCGGCTACTTCTGATCTTTCTCTTATTATTCCCCTCCTAAAAAACTATCTTTCAGGATCTTATAAAGGTCTGTTTCCAAGGGCTTTATGAAATCCAAACTCCTTCTTATAATAGTCAAGGCTCTTCAAAATCTAGCCCCAGCCAATATTGACATCATCTTACTTGGAGCCATTTCCACTCCTCTGTTAAACCTCATTTCCATCAAAACACCACACTAGCACCTAGCTTTTCAGCCAAATTCCTCTTTGCCTTCGATTGGCCTGTACTGTTTTCTCCACATGTTTTCTGACAAAATACTTCAGAAGCAGCTTCCTTTCGGAAGCATTCTCTGGTCCCATCCTCTCTTACAGAAGACATACATTTATTCTTCTCTCTTGAGTGCAATAGCTCTTTCTTCCTGTTGCTAACAAAGTATGCATTCCATTGTATGACAGTTTTTCCTTGCATGTTCACTCTGTTCCTATCTAAACCCTCCAGGGTCAGTGGAGGAAACATACACATACTTGTTTATAGAACACCTGACTTCAGGCCTGGAACATAGCAAGAGCTTAATAAATTCTTGTTGCACTGTACTGACTAAAGAAAATAAAATATCTCTGGGAAACTGCTTGTTTCATTTTCCAGTGTTATTGGCCCTTCTCCATATTCTCAAAATGTCAAATTTTTGTCACCTTTTGCTTTCAATTTATTCATATATATTTTTAAATCACTCCTATGTGACTCATAGATCCAGGTGTAGATGGGCCTTGAACATTGCTTGATGCTCAGTTTAACTTCTTTCTCTGTGTCATACTTCATTTTTAAAAGATGTTTCAATGCTAAGACAAGAGTAGTGGTAATCAGCTTAAAAACTCATCATTGCATTTAATCCCGCACCTCTCTTCCTGGGTAACAAAATATATTTGTCTCATTCTGACAAGAAAGATCAAGTGAAGTGTATTTCCAATATGAACACACCTGCTATAATCTTAGGTACAAAAAAGGACATTTGTGTTTTTCTTCCTCTGTTGAAGGCTGCTAAATCAGACAAACTAAGGCCAAGCTCTCTGGTCACATGTATAATGGGACAGACAAGGCAGGTAAGCATTGTAAATAAATCCAGGACTTTTGCCTGTGGTGGTATCATCAGCATTATTCTTCTGGTCTGGGAATACAAGCAAAGAGTATCTTTCTCCACTGTCCTGAATGCTTGCCAATTGCAGCTGCAGTGGTAAGAAACACCACGACCATATCCCAGCCCACATTCTCCAGAGGAAACACTGCAACTTCCCTGGGGCATCATCTTGGCATTCCCTGAATTATAAGAAGCCAAATAGGCCTCTTAGTTATGTTTCATTTGAGTAGCCCAGCTGTTAAGTAGCAAAAAAGCATAAACATTGTCCGATGAAAATAGCAAAAGGAAGGGGTATTTTGGTACACAGTTTCTCCATTAAACTGACCTCTTTTTATATATTATGTGCCACTTAAAGTATATCACATTATTATATGTGCATAAGTGTGAGTGGATATCCTCTTCAGATTTCAATTTAGAGATATTTATAAATGAAAATATTAGAAAAATAGAATTGCTAAAATAAAGCTGCTGGGTGAAAAAAGCACTTAAAAACTTTTATAGATTTTAAAATACTGTTCAAAAATATTTTTAGAAAAATGAGTCTCAAGATGTACAGATTGACACTGTACAGCTGATTTTCTTTTCAGAGATTACTCTGGTTTAAAAAGAAATAAAAAGGATTATATTTCAGAAAATGTTTTGTTCAAATTATCAAGTTTCACAGATGATTTATTCTATAATGATAATACATCTCCTGATGTTTATTAAAGTAAAGAACTTGATACCCAGGAAACTAATATCAAAAACATGTCCTTAAACATTGGGTCAATTGCTTATAATTCCTTAAAAGTTTAAAGCAGCTGTTCAGTTTGTATTCAGGAAAAATCATAGAGATAAATTAAAAATTCTTCCTAATGATTTTTTCACTATAGAATAACTGTTTACAATGAACCAGGCAAAAGATATGCACTATCAAGCAAAGGAAAACCGTCTGAACGTATTAAGCATAAAACCTATATCAACACTGAATTCGACTCTGATAGGAAGATTGAATACTGGGCACAACTAAACCTTTGGAGGAATTTTCTGTGGAGTGAAGGAGGAAGGTGGATCAAAATTCTAACCTCTACCCCATGGGATGTAACAGTTCTGCATATGGCAGAGAGTCAAAACTGGCAGCTGCATGTTCCAGGTCTGCAATTCTCTGCAGGAAATGGGCATCGGCCCCATTTTCAGCAAGAGACTGGGACTATGAGAAAGGCAAGATTTCTGTTCTGCATTAGTTCAACAGGATATGCATTCTGTAATTTTTTCATCCTTTTCAAGCAGAGTTTTCAAAGTGATATACAAACTCATATTTAAGTGAGAAGGATCATATTTGAAATACTCTTGGAAAAGCTTAGAATTTGAAGAACTTAGCTGTAAGAAATTTTAGTAGGGGAAAATGGAAGAAAATCATGCTTTGTACCCTTTCCTTTAGTTCACTTAAATTCAATATTTGGATAAAGATAGATCAGTGGAGTGCTACCTAAGCTCAAGTCTATGACTTTTTTGTAATTATAAGAAATACTCATATGCAAATAATTTCTGTACTTATTGTTGACAGCACTATTCATGAGGCTTCATATTCCAAAATAACAATTTGGGGGTAGGTTACTGCTAGGGGGAAAAAAAAAGCTGTGGATAAAGCTTGCCAAGTGGAGGCCAATACAGCAACTAAATTAGCCCTTGTGGTTAGCATATTTGGTCTCAATAACCCTGTTTTAATTTTCCTGCTTTGTGCCTTGTGCATATGTTTCTAATAAAGCTGTTTCTGAAACTTTCTGGAAATAGATGGGATTTTTTAAAAAGAAGAAAGTATTCCACGATAGCATACAATAGTAGGTCTTTCTGCAGTGTAAAAGACATGTTTTGAATCAGGCATTCACTTACATGTTTGGTTAAATTCAGATATCGATGTATTTAATGTTCCCAGAACAGAGTCAACTACATTTGACATACACTGCAAAATAATCACAGTTTGACTGTATCCAACACGGGTAATTTAGGCAAATTTCTACTTCACGAAATAAGTTTGTTCCCATGGACATTTTGCACCTTCATAACTCGTAAGATATTCTTTTTTTTTTAAAGAATTTTTTTTAAGGCATTGTTTACTTTGTTTATTTATTTATTTTTGGCTGTGTTGGGTCTTCGCCTCTCTGCGAGGGCTCTCTCTAGTTGTGGCAAGCGGGGGCCACTCTTCATTGCGGTGCGCGGGCCTCCCACTATCGCGGCCTCTCCCGCTGCGGAGCACAGGCTCCAGACGCGCAGGCTCAGTAGTTGTGGCTCACGGGCCCAGCCGCTCCGCGGCATGTGGGATCCTCCCAGACCAGGGCCCGAACCCGCGTCCCCTGCATTGGCAGGCAGACTCTCAACCACTGCGCCACCAGGGAAGCCCCAAGATATTCTTTATAGCCATGTTATTTCACAGATCCCTCCAGCTTTCTCTGAGGAGGTACCTTACTTTATTTCCCTGACACTTGCAGATTGATGTCCTGGTTTATGAGTGGGAAAGTAGGGGGGAGGTTAACTGATTGGCAGCAGCCAGGACGACTGCTTCTATATTTCAAGAGGTGAAAAAGCCATGAAAACAGCCTCTAGTTCAGTTCCTCTCTCTGGTCAAAATATAGGGTGGGAGGACATGGCAGAGGCTGTTGCCCTCAAATTAACCAGGTGGAACTCTTCAACTAATCAGTTTGTAATCTCCACTCTAGGGCTTTAGGAAGGTGTCTCAAATATTTACTTTGACAACATGAGTAATGTAGTAGCTAAAGAAAATTAAATGCTTTCTTTGGTAAGATAAAAAAATGCATCATGTTTCATTTTCAATCCAACTGATGTTGATGCATGATATAGACAGGATAGAATTTGGAACAACAGTTGAAACCTTGTTTCTGCCCTGCTTACACCAGCTTCCTAATCTGGTTAATTTTATTTCTTCAGGGGATATGTGGGAGTGAGAAAAACAATAAGCAAAAACAACTGTATTAGTCTGCTCAGGCTCCAATAACAGACTATCACAGACTAGGTGGCTTAAACAATAAATATTTATTTCCCACAGTTCTGGAGGCTGGGAATTCTAAGATCAAGGTGACAGCAGATCCAGTTGAGAGCTCTCTCCCTAGCTTGAAGATAA
Source organism: Balaenoptera ricei (assembly GCF_028023285.1). Classification (NCBI taxonomy): domain Eukaryota; kingdom Metazoa; phylum Chordata; class Mammalia; order Artiodactyla; family Balaenopteridae; genus Balaenoptera; species Balaenoptera ricei. The sequence continues at coordinate 63,662,502 of NC_082644.1, read as the reverse complement.
CCACCTTCTTGCTATCTTCAAAAAAAAGAAAAAGAGTAAGAGCTAGTTCTCTGGGCTGTCTTCTTACAAGAAGGCTAATCCTATCATATATCATGGCCGCACGTTTATGACCTAATTTAACACTAATTACCTCCATAACGGCCCTATCTCCAAATACAGTCATATTGGGGGTTACGGCTTCAATATACACATTTTAGAAGGACACAATTCAGTCCAAAGTAACAACCAAAACCTGTAAGAAATCTGTTATGTGCATGATAAGAAGGGAAATCAAAGGAATGAAGGGAGATTATGTATTGTAACAATGTTAATATTCTCAGGAAAAACTTGGTCAGAAAATTCATTAGTATTATTTTTGCTATTGTAGGTAAAAGTAATCTATCGACTGAATTTCAAACACTGACATCTTGTGAATATAGTTTGCAGTAGACCATTAGATTCCTTGCCCAGAAAGTTTAGGAAAAAACCCATTAAGCCTGGCTATAAACTAAAACTTTGGTTAATTGTACCATTAGCTTAAAAACATGCTATTCATCTTTTACAAGTGCTCTATGGTTTAAAATGGCATTATTTGTGAAATAAATAACACTTTAAACTAGGCATATATTTTCTATAACACAGGGAGTGTGATATTACTTATAATGGAATTTTCAGTTATGTAGCATTTCAAAGCAACTTTTAAAAATTTATTCCATAATGTCAAAAATGTAGAATTATGTCCACAAAGCTTAATATTTGGGCGCACTCCTAGAAAAGTGTTTAATAAATCAAAAACCCTTCTTATAACTGACATTTATAGGTCCCTACCATATATTTCCTTACTATTCTGCCTAAACACTAAAATAGATGAAATATGTAAGAGACTACAACTTTCTCTGCCAATGAGAAATAAAAGATACGCCCAACTATCATTCTTCAAAATATTAAAATTAAGAGATCACTGAAAATATCAATAGATGTCTTTTAGAGTCTATTTTGAGTTGAACAGCAAATAAAAGTGACATACTTCTCATGTAATAATTTATAAGAATTTGAAGAAATATATTTTAATATTAGCATACATTCTGGGTTATAGTACAATATTCAAATTTATTCCTGAACTCTTAATGAATGCTTCATGGAAAAAGCAATGTAGGTTAGTAAGGGTATGACTTGCATAATTATTAGCCAAGCTTCAACAAGTATACAGTCCATGTTGCTAAACCATGACTTTTTCTAAATTCGACTGTACTTTTGGTTGGTTGGTTTGTTTTACATCAGAGCTACACTGCAAAGCTACAATAATTTGTATGCATAAGAACCATAAAGAATATTGTGATGTGATAAAGTATTAATACTGCGTTAGATCTCCTAGCTTATTTATAATATAGCTCTAAGTAGGCAGGTAATTTTGGAAGGTCCCATTGAGTAATTGAGCAATAGAGCTGTGTGGAGGAGGAGGCATCAACATGGCATCATATACTTCGGGGGATTGTAGAGCACAAGGCAGAAGTGTGATGATTTCATGAAAACCACACCTCACTGAGCCGCCTTATTGCTGTTATAAAAAATCTTTATTATAGGAAGCTCTTTTGTGCCATAAGAAGATGAATTCCACACTTTAGAATGTTAAACAGCAGTTTCAGCAGAGTTCTGTAGTTCACACAGATTAATCTACCCTTTTGGAATATTCATGATTCAATCAGAATGCTGTCTAAGTCTCGGCAATTTTACCATTGTAAAATAAACTAGGTACAATCTGATGAAACAGGCTGTGCCTAGAAAATACCTTCATTAATTTTTTTATTTTATGGATTCTGTTACTATCAAAGAACATCTCTCTGTGAAAGCAGACTCAATCCCACTAAAGCAAAATTGGTATTATTGAAAAACTTGGTACTTGAGAAAAACAGAATAAAACCCAAAGACTATGAAGCAAAGTACATTGACAATGCAAATCAAATGCACACGGTTCAATTATAATTGTGGATTAACTGAAGAACTAGAGATTAGAAATGATGTGTCTCTGGTGAAAGGTTTGGCTGAGTACATTACATATTCATTAGCTTTCCATTTTTGTTCACTAAATGTCCAGTCCTCTCTCTGACACACCTGGCATTGTGCCTCCATGACTGAAATGAATATTTTGAATTCAAAAGATCATGTTTATATATATTAAAAGGAAACAAAATGAAGTCTTAAATATAAAAAAAAAATATTTCTACTAATCTACTCATCTTCATCTGATTAGCAGACTGTTGGTTTTGTACAATGCCAGAACATTCTACAATGACTATTCAAAGATTAGATTTGGAAAGGGTTGAAAGAAAAGCTAAAAATGGGGGCAAAAAAAAAATATCTGCTCTGGTTCAGATGTTCCAATAGTCTACTTTATAGTGAAATTTGGCAATTTTGACTAAGTAATTACTAATGATTAAGATACATGTATTACAGATGAACCGGTTTGCAGGGCAGAAATAGAGACACAGATGTAGAGAACAAACGTATGGACACCAAGAGGGGAAAGTGGCTTGGGAGCGGGGGCGGGGGGCATGTGATGGATTGGGAGATTGGGAATGACATATATACACTAATATGTATAAAATGGATAACTAATAAGAACCTGCTGTATAAAAAAAAAATGAAAAAAATAAAATTCAAATAAAAGATACATGTGTTAATTATGATTAGGTTTATACTTAATTATGACTAAAAACAACATATTTAAACTGGCTTACCTAATTTATTACATTCATTAATAGCTATTTTAACAGATACGGCAGTTAAATTTTCTAAGTATTTGCTGACTTTCCTATGTCTTCTAAAGAAAACTTGACATTGTTTTATGGCATGATAATTTTTGGGAATGTATAAGCTCTACCTTAACCTAAAAGGTGATTATCCTTCACAATAAAATAACAATAGCAAGATTTAAATTAATACATTTGCTAGTTGCTGATCCCTGTGTACTAGCTATGAACTGAAATTCCTCATTGTTTTATCTTTTTTTTCTAGGAAAGGTCATGATTAAGATAATGAACCTTCTTTATATAAAATACATAGTCATAATATTATCAGACAGCAAAAGAAGAAAAAAGCTGGACTGAGATAGAGATTTGTGAAACTCTTCTAAATGGTTTCATTTCTTCGTTAAGTTTGTGATTAGCTTATCTGATTTATTTATACATTAGCTTGGTTAAGTACCTCATGAAAAACAACCACAGAGAAATCACCTGACCAGGTAAAGTAAATCACACACGGACTAGCCTTTGTACCCTTATCAAACACTTAAAGAAATATGAAGTCTTTTTTACAAGGGACACTATATAAGAGGATGAACAAGATTAGTGAAAATTTCTTCACATCTAGGAGAAAAACAACTCATGCTAGTTGCTCATGGCAAATAAAATGATGCAAGAGCTTGGTTTCCTGTACCATTTTTCCTAATGGGGCCCACGTCCCTGTATATCATCCAATGTCATCAGTGTCCTGCACCGAATGCGGTCCTTGCTACAAACCAAAGCCCTTACTGAGATATCACTAGTTCAGAAACTTACTTTGAGAAGTCATCTTCCTGTTTAGGTGATAGAGCAATTAAGAATTCTAGATTCTGAGATTTGAATTGTTTTCATGAAAGGAAGATGGAAAAAAGGACAGCCCACAGGAAAATCAACAGAGAATTCTGTGTTGTGAATGCAGATTACAAGAAGAGAAGGAGAAGAAAGAACTAGAAGGTTTTAATTGTGTCTATTCCAGACAAAGACAGATTGCCTTGGGTATTTAGGAAAGTCACTCTACAGCATCATACTGGTGTGCCTCACCCGGACTTGCCATCTTAACATGGGCATTAGCACTGGCCTCTTCTTCACAGGCCCAGACAGCAGCAGGCATTCCTGACATTTCCTTCTACCTTAGGGGCTTATTGCTGAGAAAAATTTATGGTTCCCTCTTCTGGAATTCTAGGATCCTACCCTACACAGGAAAATGATAAGCCAGTTGGGTGAAATTTATCTACATCTAAAAATGAATTGACATTAGCTCTCCAGGACATTATATATATATTTAATGGTTTCTTTATATGAGATAAAGTGGGGGAAGAATGCTGGTCATTTCAGGTACCTAAACTGCTCCATTTTGGAATTAGGAGATATCTTGAGAGAAATCTAGCAGACAGCAGTCTGTTTCTCTGTGCAAAGGGCTAGTCTTGTAGGAAATGCTTATTGGCCTTAGTTCACAGCTATGATTTGAATGAAAAATCTAATTACAGGGCATTCGGGCAATTTTTACTCTTACTTAAGACCTGCCTACTTCCTATCAATAACTCTTTTGGAATCCCTAGCTGTCTCAAAAGACTTACCTTTGCTTTACTATTATTATTATTTGGCTCACAAATATTTACTTGTACATTATTGATGATACCAAATCAGTCAGGGTGATAAAACTCAGCAGAAAGAGTTAAGTGGGAAGTAAGGGGTATGGGATGGGGGAGTTGAATAAGCAGGGAGATAAAAATGGAGAAAGTCTGGGAAAGAGGAGAGAACTCGGTACAATTCCTAGGTTTAGTGGAGTAGTTAGATCTTGGATTTTGGTTGAGGCACTTGGAAAAAGCCTCAGTTTCTTCAACTATGGAGATAATAAGAACAGAACAGCTAAACTGTAAACACCATGATGGACATGACCTCTTTATCTGTGCCGCCTATCAGTATATCTCCACTTAACATGGATATCATATTTTAGGTACTTGATAAGTGTTTACTGAATTAAAGACACATTTCCCAATCAAATGATGATAGAGCTATCATCTAGTTTGAATTGAAAGCTACACCAGATAATAAATATATCTAAATTTTGCCTCCAAGATACTTAAAGAGGACTTCCCTTGACAGTGAGATAAGCTTGACCCTCTTAGACATTTCTTTTACTTCATATTTATATAGAATTTTATGTTTTTCCAAAGTAGCATTGTCATAATTTCCTTTTATTTTTATAATACCTCTGTGAAATAGATTAGGAAACTAATGTTATCTCTATTTTACAGGAAATGAGGTAAAATAACTTGATCAAAGACTCTTTATACCACCCCCCCGAGAACAACCATGGTCATAGTGCATGCTTCCTTGCATACTCAACGGGCTCTTGAGTAATTTTTTCTATTCCTATTTTTACATATGTCATAATCCTTCTAAGATCCCGGTTTTACGTAGCGGAGTCAGTGGTAGTATTTGCATGGCATGGGAAAAGACTGAAGTTGGTTGGTTTATTTTTCCTCCAATGTGAAAATTAAAACCTCAGCCCCCAGCCTGAGGCTATACATTCTCATCAGAAATCCCATTGGCTCTGTCTCTAGCTTCCCCCTAATGATCTGACTTTTTACTTTTTTGTGGTAATTGTGGTGGTTTGAAAACATGACGTCCACATCTCTTTGACACTCCTCCCTTCAAGAGATGGAGGCTTGAGTGTGCGCTGAACTTAGGGACGTTCTTCTAGTGAATAAAGTACACAGGATTATGTGATTTGGGGGAGAATAGGTTGTAAAAATACACTATGACTTCCTTCTTGGTCATTCTCTCTCTCCTGAGTTATTTGCTTTGGCAGAAGCTAGCTTACCAATGGAGAGACTCACATGACAAGAAACTGAGGCCTCCTGCCAATAGCCATGTGAATAAGCCATCTTGGTAGTGGATCCTGCATCCTTAGCCAAGACTTGATTGCAACCTAATGAGAGACTCAGAGTCAGAACCACCCAACTAAGTTGTTCTCAAATTCTAGGTCCATGAAATGAGATAATATCTGCGGGCAATTCATTACTCAGCAATAGGTAATTAATGCCATATTTTTTCAAGCATTTCTGTTTCTGTAGTGGGAGAATGCAGGCTGTCTAAAGCACGTCATTTGGTCATGCCGATTGAACTTTCTGGGTACAACAGACTACACAGTAAAATGTGCAAATCATAAATGCATAGCTGAATTTTTTTTTACATATATATGTATAAACATGTGCCTATATTTTTAATGTGTCAGTTGCTTATCTGTTTGCTCAATTGTTTAAATAACTGCTATTCATACAACCCTGAATGCTTAAAAGAAGAAGTTGATATTCATAAGTATTGAATTCAATTAAATATGATATAATCATGTTTCTTTCAAAGTGGCACTGGAGAAGTTCCCAGATGAAATAAACATCAAGAAAAAAAATTAAACTCATTCTTCTTTCTTAAAATATATTATTGAATTATTTAATTATACACACACACACATATATGCATGTATGTATGTAGATATTTAGTGTGTGTGTGTGTATCAGCTATATGATCTTTTTAAAATTAATTAATTATTTAAAACAACTTAATTGGCGTATAATTGCTTTACAATTGTGTGTTTGTTTCTGCTTTATAACAAAGTGAATCAGCTATACATATACATATATCCCCATATCTCCTCCCTCTGCGTCTCCCTCCCACCCACATCTCACCCCTCTAGGTGGTCACATAGCACCGAGCTGATCTCCCTGTGCTATGCAGCTGCTTCCCACTAGCTATCGATTTTACATTTGGTAGTGTATATATGTCCGTGCCACTCTCTCACTTCGTCCCAGCTTACCCTTCCCACCCACTCCCTGTGTCCTCAAGTCCATTCTCTACGTCTGCGTCTTTATTCCTGTCCTGCCCCTACGTTCTTCAGAACCATTTTTTTTTTTTTTTTTAGACTCCATATATATGTGTTAGCATACAGTAGTTGTTTTTCTCTTTCTGACTTACTTCACTCTGTATGACAGTCTCTAGGTCCATCCACCTCACTACAAATAACTCAATTTCGTTTCCTTTTATGGCTGAGTAATATTCCATTGTATATATGTGCCACATCTTCTTTATCCATTCATCTGTCAATGGACACTTAGGTTGCTTCCATGTCCTGGCTATTGTAAATAGAGCTGCAATGAACATTGTGGTACATGACTCTTTTTGTATTATGGTTTTCTCAGGGTATATGCCCAGTAGTGGGATTGCTGGGTCACATGGTATCCGTCACACTTTTTTTAAAATTTAAATGCCCATCTTCCCTATCAGGTTGTAATTTCTTTCCTATTTCCAGCTGTATGATCTTTTAAAAAGTTACTTGATCACAAGTTTCATGACTACTATATTACCATGCAATTGAGTTACTATGAAAATTAAATGTCATTATGTATCTCAAATGCTTAGCAGAGCAACTTGTTCATAGATATCACTCATAAAGTATAAGTTTCCTTTTCTTTTCCCTTTTCCTACCTTTCTTTTTTGTTTCTTATTTATAGTTAATTAACCCTACATAACTAATCAAAAAGGAAGAGTTCTAATATGCAGTCTCCACAAACAGTATTTGAAAAGCATACAAAGGGAAGATAGTTTTATGTGTGTAAATTATCACACATGGTTTTTCAGGAGATAGCATGAAGGGTTTTATCTTTAAATGCAATAGTGGTCTTTAACCACGTATTATTCCTTCTTGATAGAAATAATTCTGTAATGTAGGTGGTCAAGCCTAGAAATAAAATGTTAACATGGGTTGACCCTTGTTTTCCTGTAACATTCATATCCCACATAATTGTTCCAGTGGAACTATACCACATTTCATTGCGATAGTCTTGGTTTAAATATAACAATTTTAAAAAATTGATAATATTCAACTTGAAGGGGCTTTCTTTTTATTTTTATTTTATTTTATTTTTTTAGGTTCAATTTAAACTCTTTATTGTTTTTCTGATAAAATTTGAATATTTCTGCTAGACATGTAGTTTTCAGAGGGGGCTATCTTTTTATTTTTAAAAACTATGTTTACTTAAATTGGATAAAGCAAAGAAACAGCCTATAACTGATAAGTTATAGTCCTATAACTGACTCTTGCTTGAAATGCAAGCGAGAGTCTCTCTGATTTAAGCCAAAGCCAAATTATTGGAAGGCTACTGAGGGCTCAGAGAATTACTGGAGATAGGAGACCACGCGAGATGAGAACAGGAAGAACAGCAATGGCTCAGAGAAGAAAGTCTGGTCAGCCTGTTCCCGCTGTGACAAATAATCTGTAATCCTTCTTTCTGTTACTGCACCTCTCACCTAAAGTACAAAGCCCAATGAACAATATTTGATTGGCCAACCTTAGGCCACGTGTCCTCTCTTGGCTGTACGAGAATGGTGAGAGAAAGAATATGGCTCCTTTGGCTACTACCATGGTTGGCAAATACTTGGGTTTACTCTTACACCAAAATTATACCTGACAGAGAGAAGCAGTTCCCCCAAAGCAAATGATACTACATTAAGAGAGACAAAGGTAGCTGGACTGGCAAAAAATGACTTAAGTCTTTAACTAGTCATGTATTGGCTGACTCATTTGAAAGGAACAGAAGTTACACATGCCAATAAGGCTAGAGAAATGGAAAGGGAGCATAATGAGACGTGGGGGTAAAATTTTATAATTATATTAATATTGATACCTCATGTTTGATTAAAACACTGATAATAATGTTAAATATAAAAATTACAGACATATTTGAATTAAGATAATGAGAATGGAGAACAATTAGAAAATGTCAGAATCTTTGAGATTTACTTTAGTTTATTAAAAAAAAAATGCCCTTGTAAATAAAAGTATCATTTAAGCAACAGTAATATATTTACCTATTTTGTATGTTAAATCATAATTAACTAAGAGATGCTATAGTCAACTGGCTAAAAATACTAAAGGGATAAATCTGTATCTTTTCTTTTAAAAAAGATTCTGATCTGGGAAATTAGCTGAGATTACCATCTTTTGTTGGATAACCTAATTAAAAACAACCCACTTCCAAACAATTAATCTTGGGAGCTAAGGCAAACAGATGTTTATCACTTTATAGTGTCCAGCCCAAAATGTGAATATTTCAAATAGCCAATCTCACACTTGCTTAATCTACTAGGTGAGCTGAAGTTTGAAAATCCTTATCTCCTTGATTCTTATCAATGAGGTAGGGGATGGTGATCTAACAAGTTAGGGACATAGTTAAAATGCCTGGTTTTCATGTTGTTTTTGTGATAGGCTTATATCTCTACTCTCTGTTAAATACAGTAGAGAGAATGAGTAAAAAAGATAGTTTGAGTACAGATGTTTGAGTTGTACTTAAATACACAGACAGAATTCCATCCCTCTCCCCATCCACACCCCCAAAGTATCTTGAACTCTCTGGCTGGAAGAGCCAAATTAGAAATGTAATACATTCTAATGATTGACTATTTAGAGTATATTACTGATTGCGAAGTAGATTTTTTATATATCCAGGAATTTTACAAGTGGAACTCCTGGAATTGATACAATAAATGAGAGAATAAAGAGCTTAAAACATCTGTATTTCAGTATTTATATATTCAATCATGTATTTTATTTAATATATTTATATATACAAATTATAAAATTATATATAATTAAAATAGTAAGACTTCCCATCTAATTACTACCTAGCATTTTGAAAATTATCTACTTTCCCAAACAGTAATACTCTATACAGTATATACAATTAGGTATGTACCCAAGTTGGCTGTTCTGTTTATTCTCTGTACCATTTTTGTTACTTGTTATCTCTATTAAGTTTAGAAAAGAATAACATGTATGAAACTTAAATGAATATCTAAAAATACTTTCTTTTTCTGATAATCAGGCCATTACCACTCTCTTCTCTCTCTTTTGTCACTGTCTCTGTCAAGAAGAATGGTAATACACAGAATAACATGACTGCCCAAAGATGTACCTTCTTTTGCGTTATTTCACACTCTTTACAATTCTATTTCACACTTTTTTTTAAAAAAAGTATATTGTCCTGCTCATGCCACTATTTACCTGTACTTTATTGTGCAGTGGAACAAAAGTTGCTGTATAGAATAAATAAGTTGACACCCTTTTGTATGCTGAGCTTGCAAAACTACATTCTCTAGCACAGACAGTACATTATGGCCACTTGCTCTTAAAGCTACTGAAAAGACTTTTTAGTAGAGTTGCACAAAATCAACTATTAAAAACAAACTTGTGGAACATCAACAGTTGTCCTTTTATCACATACAGTGAGAACTATCAAGTATTAGGATACTCAAGTACTAGAGAACTATGAGTCTTCTGCTATGTACCATCATCACAAACTTTTCTACTCAAGCTAACAATATTCTATTAGCTAACATGTAAATCTAGTTCAATTTTATTAAAGTCTAACCAATTCACTATTACAAAGCCTACAATTACAGGTTTCTACCAATTGTCAAAAGATCACTGTGGTAAAATATGAAACGTTTTGCTACCATTTATAAGGTTTATTCTGGAAGTTTCATAATAAGTTCTTTTTGAACAAATAAATAATATAGATACACTAGCAAATGAATTGCATTTTTCATATGTGTTTTCACAAGGCCCTTTGTACAGTTTCATATTTTTATTATCAGTATACAGTTGTCCCTTGGTATCTGCAGGGGATTGATTCCAGAAGCCCCCTCAGATACCAAAATCCACAGATGCTCAAGTCCCTTATATAAAATGGCATAGTACAATCAATATAGTTGGCACTCAGTATCTGTGAATACGGATCAACCAAAATGAAGTTTTTATTTCTTTCTATATAGCTCCTAATCTCTCTGCCTAGAATGCCCCTTCTTTAACTCTACACGGCCAAGTCCTCTCCAGCGTAAGGCCGAACTCAAAACATGTTTCTTCTAAGAAGTCTTCTGTTCTCTAGCTGGAAGTCAGCTCTACTGATTCTTAAATCCCACACATTGGTTAAAAATATAGATTTCTGGGCTTCCCTGGTGGCGCAGTGGTTGAGAGTCTGTCTGCCAGTGCAGGGGACACGGGTTCGGGCCCTGGTCTGGGAGGATCCCACGTGCCGCGGAGCGACTGGGCCCGTGAGCCACAACTACTGAGCCTGCGCGTCTGGAGCCTGTGCTCCACAACAAGAGAGGCCACGATAGTGAGAGGCCCGCGCACCGCGATGAAGAGTGGCCCCCACTTGCCACAACTAGAGAAAGCCCTCGCACAGAAACGAAGACCCAACACAGCAATCAATCAATCAATCAATAAATGAATAAATAAATAAATAAATAAATAAGCTTTTAAAAAAAAATATATAGATTTCTCCATCATGGGCTAAAAATATAGATTTCCCAGATACATTATGGGAAATAATGTATTACTTAATCACAGTAAGTGAGGACAGCTAAATTTTTATAAGTTACTAAACTGATGCTTCTGTAAATTGAAATTTGAGAACCACTGCCATACATTTTATTTGCATCTCTGCTATCTCACTTATTCCTCTTTGCTTTGTCTTACAATTATTTATATTATCTATCTTTGATCTCCTATTAAAGGTAGCTCTTGAGGGTAGGATTTGTGTTCATTATTACCTTTATATCCCTTACAGTACACAGTAGATGTTGAATGAGGGTGTTGAGTATACTGGGGAATGAATGAGCTCTTGGGTGATTTTCAACACATCAGAGTTACATTTCATAACGTTTTAAATTATCTTGTTAACAATGATCTTACAAGTTGCCTAGAATTTTTCTAATATTAAGGCAACAGCTAGTAAGCAATGGAGGAGACAGATATTAGTTAATATCCACCTGATGGCCAATGCTAATATTTTAATTTGGTTCTATAGCCAAGATAACACATAGAGTTAATCTTATGTTCATCTCTGATTATTAGTGGCTACCTGGCGATCTGTTTTGAGAAAGATTCTGAGGCTGTATAGATTCAGCATCAAATAGTCCTGTGCACCATGATGCAGGCATGCTTTGGCTAAGGAAAAGAGAAGTTGTGGCATGTATACTGAGAATGTGCCATCCCTTATCATCTTTAAAAGATAATAGTGACCTTTGGGTGTTGCAAATAAAAAGACACAATTCCTTCAGATATCACAAATTCAAATGCCTGTAAGGAGCATGCAGGTAAACACATGCAAGTAAAATAGCTCAGGAGGGGACTAGGCTAATGGGAGAGAAATTCTAAAGAGCTATGAAGCACTCAGCCCTGGCTGGTCTCTTCTACTGTAAATCCACAGATTCAGTATTATCAGATAGTGAGCCCAAAAGCAAGATTTCTCTCGGTAAATTTCCTGATTTCCAAATGTTGACAACCAATTCAATTAAAAAAAAGAAAGAAAGATAGAAATATTGTCCAGGTCAAAGAAAAAAATGTCTGCTTATTACACCTCATAAATTTATTTGGATTGTTTCTCTGTCTCTGTCCACCTCCAGCTCTCCCTTCCTCTCTCATTCCTGCATTGTCCAAATTGATTTGAACAGTTAGAATAATTGCTAAAATTTCAATTCTGCATTCTGCATAAAGGGATCCCCCATGGTGGACTCCTGTCAGTGGCTTGGCCCCAGAAAAGGCAGCTTCAAATAGCCCTTTGTTGGCTGTTTTATTTGAAGGTGATGAATATCCATGCCTTCTTAAGGTAGAAGAATGAACTGGAGCATCACCGGAAAGGATCAAGTATTCTTTTAAACTTCCATAGTCTCAGGTAATTGAATTTGAGTTCTGCTGCATTTAAAGCATTTTTTGTGTGTGTGTGTCTTAATAAAAGTGGGTAAGCAAATAGGAAGACTGGGGAAAAAAACATACTTAAAAGAAACCCTCTAAATGATCTGGATCCACTTTAAATTAAATACTATTTGAACAACAATAGTTCAGTCAAGGGAAATCATTTTTATCATGACAAGCACAGGCAAAAAGCTGCATGCCTTGCAACTTGCCTCCTCTCAGAAGAACTCCCAAGCACACTGTTAACAGCTGTATAAACAGATTCTTTAATACATGGTCACAGTGCTGAGTTGACATCCTTACAATTACAGAAAGCTCTAGGGCATTGGCGACAAGCGTGTGCATGTGTGGCTTCATATTTTTCTCTTCCCTGAGGGCTGTTTTCACCCATCATGTATTAGTACTAATAGAGCTTGCTGACCCCAAAGCAAGAACACCTCACCTGTGAAGGAGTGTAGGTGTTACTTGAATGGTTTGCATATAAATGCTAATACCTGTCCAACCTTATTTAGCCCAGTAAATCTCTCAGAGGGTATAACTCAGGCAGTCTGACCACAAGCTGTTATGATTAGGTCAGACGAGGAATGCAAACACTCTGCCATGCACCATGTTTCTCAGCTCTCCAGATTTTAACAAATACCCCCAACTGACCAAAGGTTAACATTCATGACCCAGCGTCTCTTCAAACAGCAGGTGGAAACATGATTTTCATTTTCCTTGAATTTATTTAAAGTCTAATATGCACTAAACTGGTAACATGATTTGCATTGCAAAGTCAGAAAATTAGGCCTTCCTCTTGGATTGGCTCACAAGCCTCTGTTTTTTTGGGAATTCTGCATTTAGGGATATGTAAACTTAAAAAACAACAAAAAACAAAAACAAAGTTAAAAATAACAATAACAGCAACCAACACATCACTGGCAATAAAACAAGTCCCCAGATGATCATTATTCAGTGCATTCCAATGCAGCAGCCCTGTAAATAGTCTGCCTGCCTATCTATCCAACTATCTATCCATCTATCTATCTATCTATCTATCTATCTATCTATCTATCTATTTCAATCACTGATTTTTATTTTTGGATCACATGTGGATGTAAACTCAGCAAAGTAGGAGAGAAATGAGCCCTCCTGTTCAGGAGGTGTGGGTCAGCTTAAGAGATGAACTGCATTTGAAACTGATCTCCTCTATTCCCTTACCATGTCTAAAGACCTCTGATGTCCTATTTCACCCTTTATACTATTTGTGATAGGAAAAGAAATAGAAATTCAGAACCAGAAAACCTAAATGCCAGATTTGGGTTTGAGGGCTAAGATGCAGAGCACTGTAACAAGGATATATCAAAATTCAGCCTGGATGCTGTCACCTGTAGATTCCAGGGTTGTGACTCCATTTCAGATCCACGCCAGGCAGCCCTGCTGAGCATTTTCCTGAGAGGGATGGGCACCCGAACCTCGCAGCAGGTAAAAGCACCTCCAGTGACCCCCTATGACTCACAAGATGAAGTTAAAATTTTTTCCATGGTATAAAATTCTCTCTTGATTTGACTTTTGCCTACTTTCCTAGCAATATCTCCCCCACTACCCTTGTACGTGTTCACACATCTTCAGGCATAAACAGATACTTGCTAACAAGTTTCACAGCTCTATGGCTTGACACATGCTGTTCTTACTATCTGGTAACTCATTTTCTTCCTTCTTCATTTTGAGAATGGCTACTATTAATTTTCAAGAGCCAGCTCGAGGACCTGTTTCCGTGTGAATTGAACTGTAGGTGAATGCATTTTCTTTTGGGAAAATATTGTATCTTGTGCATTCTGTCATTATAGATTTTGTCACACCATATTGCTATATTTATTTTTCTTGTCTTTTTCCACACAAGGCTCAGAGTTCTTTGAGGTAAGAAGTGTGTCTTCTTCATCTATATCTCGATAAATAGCATAATGGGGTACTTCATACATTTTAAATGCTCAAAAAGTAATTGTTGGATAAAGTGTTTAAATAAATAATTTGAGAGATAACTTTTCCAGAAATATTGTTTATCATGTCTTTGGAATATCTTAGATCTAGATGCTGCTACAGCCATGTCTTGAGCCGCCTTGATGCCATTCATTGTCTTCTTTTCCTCAGCAAAATACAAAGTTCTACAAAGAATGCCTTCACCAGAAACAACCAATCTAACCTGCCTTTTGCCTTTACAAGCTGTACAATGCTTTTCACCCTCTACTTTAACTGAACGTTTTTTCTTAGCAGCTAATTTTGCCATAGGAATCCTTGCTTGCCTCAAAATCTGGATCCCAGGGTATTTTACATGGTGTCACATTTCTCTTAGGGGACCCTATCTTTTAAAAAGAGAATGGCATAAACAAATCTGAAATCATTTAGAAAAGAAATATAAAAACATTCAACAAAAATAAGAATTTTTGGAATAATACACTTATCAAGGAAAACTGGATTTAGGGAACAGAAAAGAAGTAGAAGAATTATGAAATTTCTAAAAAGGAACTATCATGAAATTTGCAAAGTAAGGCCAACAGAGATTCAGGAATGTCCAACAGCAACATCCCAGAAGTCACACTTCTTATCTCAATTTTTGAATTACATACTGATTTACTGATATTTAGTTGTGCTTTCTCCCAGGGTAAATGCTTTTAGAGAGCCAAAGGCATGACATCTGATTTTTCCCCTAAGGATATAAAGTATCTATGAATTCCATGAGCTTTCAATATAAACTTAATAATTAATAAAATTTAGGTCTTCTCCATTGACTACTTTTTTAAGTTCTAAGTTGCTGCCGTTGAGTCTAGGAATTATTGATGAAATGTTATTTTATTAATTAATACATAATAATTACTCACTAAAATTAGTTACAAAAGTTAGCATATTCACTATCTGTTTTAATGGCTCATATTGTTGAGCTTGACTGTATGTGCTTTGGGAAAAAATGTGTATGTATACACCCTTATTTATTTCTTTCCTTATCCAATCCCTCAAACTGCTTTAGTTTGAATGATTTTGATATGCTTGAAATTTCACTTGGGTTTACAGTCTACTGGAGTCCCAACTTATGCCAAAACAATAAGAAATTGTTTGAGTGATTTTAAATGAGGAACTGCAATTTTAATAGTCCTCTTTCCTTTTGGTGAAATGGTTCTACTCTTACTGAGCTTCAGTGATTGATAGAAGTCATGCTATATTTATTTTTTAGGACTGCCATAACAAATTACCACAAATTTGGTACCTTAACAAACAAATTATTTCACAGCTCTGAAGGTCAGAAGTCAAAAATCAAGGTGTTGGCAAGACCACATTCCCTATAGAGGCTTTAGGGGAGAATTTGTTACATGCCTTTTCTAGCTTCTAGTGGTTGCTACCAGCCTTGATTTGTGGCCACATCACTCTAATCTCTCCTTCTGTCTTCACATCAACTTCTCCTCTGTGTGTCTCTTATGTGTCATTGAAATTTGGGCACATCTGGATAGCCCAGGATCATTTCCTTATCTCAGGACCTTTAATTACCTCTGCAAAGACCCCTTTTACAAACAAGGCAGCATTCACAGGTTCTAGGGATTAGGATGTTGACATATCATTTTTGGGACAACCATTCAGCCACTACACTTGCCTTTCTTTAGGAATTCCAAAAAACAAAAGAATCCTTTTAAAATAAAGTAACTCTGCCTATTTTCTACTTCCTTCCTATTTCTTTTTGGGCTCTGTAGTTATGTTATTTGGGTACACTTTTAGACTATAATTGAGATTGGTTGTAGAAACATATTCATTTTAGGGAGGAACTTTTTATTGCTGTTTTTTTTGCTGTCCTTTTGGTTGCTACCTAAGGAAGTGCTATAGTTTTATTTACAATTAAGTGTATTATTTGTAGATAGACATGTTTTTAACATGTAAGGATGGCCAAATGGAAGATACTCTTTCATTTCTGCCATAAATTATGTGTCAGTTTACATACTATAACTTTCAATAGTGAAAGGAAAGAATCCCAGAGATGAAGAGGATTTGGAGTTGGTTGCACTAACATTCATGATGGACATCTGGAAGCCTTAGAAGTGATTTAGGAGAAATATCAGCAAATGTTTCTTGTTGGATAAATCTCAATGGAAGAGGCATACAAGCATTTGAAAATCATTCACTTTTTTTTTTTTTTTGAACAGTCTCATAAAACCCTACACACTGTTACTCCTTTCACTCTTTTTTCGTTTATACAGGTCCTAGATCTGAATTCCTCTAACTGTAGACTCCCTAGCTACCAAATATTCCCAAGAATATAATGTCCCATTTTCCATGGCTGTTGTTAGAATATTTCTGACTTACTGCAGTTTTATATCTACTCTACACTACTCATTATTTAGAAATTGGTTGCAAAATTCTGACAGAGATCTCTTTCTGATGCTTCCATGATTATAAATGAGCTCTTCTGGCTCCATAAACAAGAAAATTCAAGTCAGTTAACTAATGACTGCACTAAGTAAATAAACAAAGCCCAAGTCAAATATAGATGAGGTTTGCTGTGTGCAAACAGACACAGGAGAAAAACAATGAACATCTGTAGTTCAATGCCATTGGAGCATTAATTTGCTTTTAGGTGTTCAAGGAGAATAAAACTATATTTGCTTTGATTACAATGATAATTTTATTTAAATTTAGATCTCATTAATGTCGTTGATTTATTTCCACTCGTCCCAAGAGCTGACTTTGTTTATTTCAAGCATTTATCTTAAAAGTCATTTGCCTTTTAAGCTGACCAGAAGATACTCAATTTTTTCTCCTACTTATAACCTCAACTGAGGAGAGGTAAGAATAATGAAACTCTCTTTGTATATCCAAAGGTTAAGATCTATTTTCAATAGATTGACAATGATCCCACCTAACAACATCTCACTGACACTGAAAACTCACAAAGTGATTCTAACAAAGAGAACGTATGTAACATCAGATGACTGTCTCTCCTGTCCTGCAAGCAATCACATAAATGTAGTGGTTGGATCACAAAGCCTCCTAGCACTGATAGGTTTATAAAGATAAGGTAGAATAATTAGTCCAAAGGGTTTTGTTGGCACAAATACTAAAAAACATTCTAAACCACCACCAAGTTAAAGTTTTATAATAGGGGAAATATCATGGTTGACTGTAAAATGTAACCCAGTTATCTATTATTAGAAGAAAAATGCCCATGAGGGCACAGACTTTGTCCATTTTGTTCATTACTATAAACCCAGTACCGAGAACAATTCCTAGCATATGAAACATATGAAACATGCTGCTCTTAAAATATTTTGTTAAATTAACATTTAAAAGTGTTACACATGAGAGTAATGAGATGTACACATTTACTCTAGTGAAAGTTATTGTTTTAGGCAGAAGGTAGACTGTTTCTAGGAAATAGTTCAGTTTCCTGTTTCCTATTCAGGACCAATCTTCAGATAGAAAAGCTAACACCCCGCTTGTTTCGCCCAAACTTTCTTCGTTGGTCTGGAGCCCCTTGTTTGACTCCATGCTTCAGAGAGCAAGTCCAAACCCCTGTTTTAAAGACCTCTGTACCTAAGCTTCCAGGAAGGTGGCTCAGCTCCTTTAGTCTTTGGATTGCAGAGACTTTAAGAGGTTCTTGCCAGGAGCAAAGTCCCCCAAGGCAAAAACACAACATCCTTGAACTTCAGAGCAGTGGGAAGGCATCTCAGACTTCACCCAATTAACATCTTCATTGTTGACAGTGACAAAAAATTAGATTAGGAGAAGAAAGACAACTTGTGCCGAGTGACCCTGGGAATGAATCACAGAGCCAAAGACTGGAATCCAACTCCCTTGCTTCTCAGTTCTTAGACCACAAAAAAGAGTGACAATAACATTGATGGCCTTTGAAATTATAGAGATCTCAAGATTTTCAGATTCCGTGACTGAACAAATGGTACTGAAGGACACTGTGAAAATATTTCCTAAATCATATTATCCTTCCTCTCGCTTCCCTCACATACATCTCTTCCTTTCTCTTCTGAAAACATCTGCCTTCAGGCTCTTACCTTTTTCTTTTCCTTGTTTTTCTATTTTTGGCTTGTTTTTGTTTGTTTCTTTGTTTCTGAAGATGATTCTAACGTTCTTACCTAAGAGATTCATGCTCTTCTATCCAATCCCATACACTGACCTAATAAAAATTCCTCATTTTTCTCATGAGAATGAGAATGAAAATGACTTGCAAAAATGTTTCAACCAATGATTGACAGTCCTGGGACTAGAACCTAGATTTCTTGTGTCCCAGTCTGGGTTTATTTTTGTTATAAGACACTATGAGAGAAATAACAATGTCCTGATTAATTCCAAGTATCCCAAAGATGGATAAAATGACACTATCAAATTTCACCCCCTTATACAAAAATTGACAATTTTCCTGTCCCCTTACAAAGGTGAAAGCCTGAACACAGAAGACCTAACTGCCTTTCCATTTATAGGATAAATCCTCAATTTTTTTTATCTAACTTTTGTTGACTTCCAGATTCAGTGGATCTGCTATATTTCCCTATCAGGACCAAGCTGTTTTATTTACCATCTCAAGAACAAACAAAGCTCCTTACTCTTGCCCCAGCTCTCCAAGATAACTCAATTCAATTCATTCTTAGTCAGTCTCTCTCTCTCTCCCCCCCCCCACTTGTAATATATTGAATATATAAAATATCCAATAAGAAATTTATTGCTATGGCCACTGTGGACCATATGTTGTCATAATAAAAGGACACCTGGAGATGATCTAGTAAAATCCCCTCTTTTGTTGGGTCAAAACCAAAATTCTGGAGGAGTTAAGTGATTTTGTCAAGGCTTCCAGGTACTGGGGAGAGCTCTGAGGAGAAGGAAGAAAGAGAAAATAAATAAGTTTCTTTATATGGCTAGAAAATTATAGATAATATTTAGTTGTATTTCCATTTTACATATTGAGGATATGCTAGTTATATAAACTGTATGAGAAACGACTTGGTGAGGGAAGATTTGGTTTTCATTTTTTCAAGCCCAAGCTCTTATTCATTAAACCCATTGCTCCTTAACTTGAAGAGTGATAGAAAGCTAAAAAAAAAAAAAAAATCAGAATTTTTATACATGATATTTAATAATCTCTGTGCCAGGGAAAAGAAGGTGTCAAGTCTATTCAAACTTGAATAGTGGGGGCATTCAAGACAGGTGGTCTCAACGCAGCCAAAAATAAATTAAAAAAAAAGAAAAAGTCAACCTCCTCCCAAGGCTGTGTACACTGATTCAAGTCTCAAGTGCCCCCCCAAGTCCACCCCACCTCCCTACCCCCATCATTGTATCCCATTATCCTCTGGTATGTTCTTCATTACACTTATCATTATATAAATGTAACTTACATATCAAAAAAAAAAAAAAAAAAAGACAGGTGGTCTTAAGAAGAGTTTTTCTGAATCAATCCTTCTTGAAATAGGGACTTCTGTATTGAAAAAAGCACATACAATGCTAGTACAGGAGCATTTATTCTCACCCTTGAAATAACTTGGCTTTTGGCAAGAGTGGCTATGAAAGAATCTAAAGAGTACGGCAGAGTATGAGATAAACTAATATATAATTTTTACTTAAATATATACACACACATATATGTAGATCTATCTATCTATATATATATTTTTTTGAAATAATAGCTATAGCAGGCTTCTAGATAAACAAAACAGCCATAAACATTACAATGCCTGACAGCTGCAAAAATAAGAACTGAAAGTGACAGTAGCCAATACTACACAAGGCTGAAGCATGTAATTTACATCCTAGTGAAATTAAACATACTATAATAGCTTAGCTTCCAGGCAACAATACTATTAAATTTGCAGTAGTAGTTTATGACATCATCTGAAACCCCAGGATACACATTTGAAGCTGGCTATTATGGTTAGTAATCAGTATTGCTGTTCTGGTTAGTTTTTCATTTAATTCATTGCAGGCTTCTATTTAAAAAAAGGCAAAGAGCGCAGTTGAGGATGCTGTTTTTTGCAAAAGCTGTTAAGCCTCAGGCTGCAGTGATGTCACACTTTAGAATAAGTAATAATAGCTTATACTTGAGTAGCATTAAGAGGTCAGAATTATATTGAAAAATATAATAATTTAAGCATTTTTTATAGTCAATAAGTATAATTTAGGGACGTTTTCTAACTCACATTTCCTAAAATGTTTCTTAGCAAACTAAGACTGTACAGTGGTGGAATAACAATAAAACCTATGGCTTCAAGTAATGTTTTTATATTATACAGCAGCAATCTCAACCAAATATATTGTAATACGACCACTAGAAGTTCAGACACTTGGGGGGAAGGGAGATGCTAAGTATCTGTGAATTTTAAAACATTTTTTAAAATGTTTCCAATTTTTGGTGTGTAAATGAATTTCTCTGGAGATGGAGTTTATAAGTCACATATATAATTTTTCAAAAGGTCCCATTTTCCAAAAAGGTTTTGGACTCTGTTAATTGTAACAGTGATTCTCAAGGGTTAAGGCAAAGCTTTTTAGAATTTCTTGTGGTAGGTATGAGAAAGGACCATATAGTTTGATAAATACCATCTTTATCCACTAGATGATTCTAATGTTCTTGTTTTCCAAGGGTTTTGTGCCCTTCTTACCCATTCTCGAGCACTGAACTGTTAAAAATTCCTCATTTATTGCAAGAGGACATTTGAGGACCAGGGAGATGAAAATGACTCGGTAAAAATTCTTTGACCAATGATTACAAGTTCTGGGACTAGACCGAACATTTTTCTGGAGATTCTTTGCCTTTATGATGTCCCAGTTTTTTCTCCCCCTCACTCAATGAATGAACCTACATGTATAAGTGAGAAGCCTCAGAAAACTGGAAGTTATAGTGGAAATATTGGATCACATATTCAGAATTAATCTAGCATGAAACAGATGACCCCCTTACATAACCAAATTGAAAGAAGTCTGCCTGACCTTAAAGTATCTCACTGAACAATGCAAAAGCTCCAACTCCCTTAGGAAATTACCACCTTCATTATTAGGCTTTTGGGAAACAATGATTCTGCCATTAGTGCTTCCCTCTTTGAGTCAAGTTATATAAACTCCCGATGATTATCACCAATAAGCACCCAGCACCCAGAAATAGTAAGTTTAGATCAGGTGGAGAGGAGAAAAAATGTTTGGAGAACTGTATACTGACTAGCACTTTCAGGTTCTAGAGATCTGGGAATAACGACTCTAGGGGAACAAAACTTGGCATAATGTCTGTAGGGGAGCAAAACTTGCCACCACTAAAATGTTTCTTTGGCATGCAGATTATTTTGAGCTGAAAACAATCAAGGCCCAAAAGACTCAGGAAGAAATATTGACCTTTCCCCTAACTGCCTTAAGAATGTAGAGGACCAACTCCAATAAGGGAGCTATCACCACAGAGTACAGAATGAACTAGGTGTGGTAGGCAGGAACTAGCAAAGTCTGTGTGTTAAAATTCCTTTCTGAATCCCATTGTCTCTGCAAGGCCCAGAAAACTTTTGTTTATCAAACCTTTGCTTTTCCATCTCCATGTCAATTTCCTTCCTCCCCTTTTAGGTTCCAAAACACTACCCCTAACATCCTGTATTGTCTTTCACTGAACATGGTATTTAAGGTGAGGATTTCGGCCATTTTGGTGAATTATTTAGTTTTTCTGCATCTCTCCCATGTATACATTTATTTAACTTATGTTTGATTTTCTCCTATTAATCTGTCTCATATCAATTTAATTCTCAGACCAGCCAGAAGAATTTAGAAGGGTAGAAGGAAATTTCTTCCTCCCTCACATGTCCCAAAGGAGGGCAGTCAATCCATCACTGAATGTCTAGGGAAGATGGACATATGAAAAGTGATGTGAGGAGAGTTTAAGGTGAAACATCATAGACCAGGCCTTAGCGACTTTCAAAGAGAAGGCCTCAAGTGACAAATAGTCCCCCGCTATTCACCCTAGATACTCAGAATTTAACAGACAGAGAATGGAAGGAATACCAGAAGAGACGCCTGCCAGAAAAACTATTTTCTGAGCTTGAGATGATACTGTAAAATATATTTTTAATAAATGTTATACATGCAAATTAGGTGAGTAGATAAAATCATCTGCCTCTTGACTCTCAAAAGTGAAAGAGGGAAAAAAAAAAAAAAAGTGAAAGAGGGTAAAAGAAACCAGTAATTCAACCCAGAACATTGGTCTGAATAAAAGCAGACTCCATCAGCTAAAGCCCTGATCTTGAAATATGAGAACATTAAGAACATGAGACTGAGGCACATGGTCTTGACTCTAGAAACTGCTGTAAAGGGAATATACTGAAAGCCATGATTCAAACAGAAGAAGAAAATCACGTTTACTAAAACTACCTATTTCTTCCTCTAGGAATGCAACTTCTTTCATCTCTTGCATGAGGGGAAAAAACAGTTTAGGATAGTTTTAGCCAAAAATGCCAATATGTACAGTCACACTTAGGGGAAAACTTTTGTCATTTTAATGCTTGTCTTTCTAGGCCAGATTTCCTGTGCTCTTTCCCGTGGCCTTTTTTTCTTTCTCCCAATTCTCTTGTTTCCTTATTTGTATTTGAAAAGATGAGGTAAAGTATGGTGCAAAGATGTTGTTGTTGGAACTTGGAAAGACTTGGCTTAATAGCACTGTGAAGTGCTAACCCTAAATATTATAGACAAAGGAAAATTTATTGGAAATGTCAATGAATAGAATAGACTAACATGGGTGAGACCAGATGGTAGACTACAGTTTTCACATACTCAGTGACAATCACCTTTTCCCTGTTCTCCTTTAGAATGAACAGTGGAGAAATACTGGGCATGAGCTCATAAGTCTGTCCTCAAGGGGGTCTATGATTATACTTGCCCCATACTGCAATCAGGAGAAACTCAGAAGCAGCACGCAGATGAATCACTTAGCTAATTCTTTGGCATTTTCTCACAATTCTCTTTTCCATGCAGAATTTATTCTTTAATCGTCATCGGTACTGAAACTTAGGTTTGCAAAAGCGAGTGAGTTGATTAATAGGTATTTTATACATCTGGTATTTTCTCATAAAAGACTGGAAAACTTATTTCAATTATCATACCACCAACAAGGGTGCAATCTGTTCACAAGGCCTATTTACGAGTGGCTGCTTTGGGTAATGGCTGTTTTCTTAGCATGGGAAATGAAATATAATATTATTAAACAGAGATGTGCAGAATGAGGTGTCAACTTATCCATCTTCCTGATGTTTATAGACTTCATCTTTTAGAATGTTTATTTCATTTTATGGGACCGCACGTTAAAATGTCTATTTGAAAGGATCTAATTTCTTTTATTCTGGTTTTAACGTTCTTGAATATTAACATTTTCAAACTTGTAAGCAATCAGCTAAGAAAACCTGTGGTAGGTATTTTATTAATTCCATTTAGATACATGTGCCATAACGAGAGAGACAATAAAAGTGAACATTTTATCTCTGCATGAGAATAGGAACTGGTCTTTGCCAGGAGGATTAATGATTTTCATTTTTAGAGACCACCTGTGACAACATGGAGGGAATGGGTAAGGGCTGGTGGGAGAAAAACCTCAAACAACGAGTCTGTGTGTGTGTGTGTGTGTGTGTGTGTCTGTGCGTCTGTGTGTGTCTATGTGTGTGTGTGTGTATTTCTGGAGGAATGGGGCATCAATATACTGAAATGGAAATAATCTAACTCAACTTTGAAGAGCATTAGCAAAATCATTGGAAGAGTCTAGATGTATCTATTTTGAGCTAAGTGTGGCTCTTTAATCCTTTCACTGACTTTCAATTACCAATTTGAGGGGTGGAAAGAAGAAAGAATGAACTTTAAAAAAATATAAATATCACTGCTCATTAAATTATAATTACTTCTTTTATTTTCTTAAGAAGGCATGCTACTAAGAAGTAGACCTATCCTATACTAAAGGAAAGAAACAACTTCAGACAACACAGATTGCAGAACTTCTCACAGAAGATATAAACTTCCCTTACATGGAAAAGGAATATTAAGACTGTCAAGCGCTATACCGTAGTATCCCACAGTGTAATTCCTTGATAATGATCTAACGTATACTCAAGCAATGACTGGGCCATGGAAATAATTTTAGGATAAGAAAAGACAGCTTCTAGATAAGTGTTGTCCAATACAAATATAATAAGAGTCACAGATGTGGTTTAAATTTTTCTACTAGCCGCATTAGAAAGTAAAATGATAGGGTAATCAATTTTAATAATATATTAATTTAACCTAGCATACTAAAAACTAGTATTGACATGTAATAAATATAAAATTATTGAGATAATATTTTACATGTTTCTTTTCATACCAAGTCTTCAAAACCTGGTGTTTATTTTCTACTTACAGCACGTTTCAACTTGGGTTAGTCAAATTTCAAGTGCTCAATAGTCACATGTAATTAGTAGCTACCATATTGGGCAGTGCAGCTCTACATTGTCCAAAATATGTCTTTTTGTAGAGAAATGAGCTGTGAAATGGGCCTCAACATATATAAGTTAAAAATTGCACTAGTGTAGAAATCAGTGAATCCTTGGCATTATGACTCACTTAGTCAATGTCTCCCAGAGCTAAGATATACACAGAAACATCAGAGGAACTTTATAGCAGAATTTAAATATTTGTTTGTTTGTTTTTAATGGTGTATTTCTTATTGCAACCTTACTTCATATAAGAACACACAAAAATCCATTTTTGGCTCTGATCTGGATAGCTATCCATTTGAATTACTGAAATGAAACCTGTCCATTGATTAATTTCTGCCTTCTGCATGGATATTAGTTTACTTTAAAAAAATTGTCCAGCTTGGGGTTCTTAACAATTTTGAAGTCATAGACTTAAAACTATTTATCCTCTCCCCAGAGAATGCAAATACATGTGATACATATAAAATTTTATATGTAACTTCACTTTCACACAATTTCAGGGGGTTCACTGAAACTCTAATGTTTGGATTAAGAGAAATGATTTATCATGAAGTATTTGTGGAAGAAAAAGATGAATTTTTATCTGTTGAAAACTGAACTCAGATAACATATAGTCAAACGTTCTATGGGCTCTGTTATATTTTGATGGACACATAAAATCACATTATCTTAAATGACTCCAAGAAATCATTGCAATTAATTATCATTAGAATATTACCCTTCTTCATGGTTTACTTTGATTCTGTTTTATAAGTATATATTATTTTCACTCTTTTTCTACTTTTTTTTTTTTTTTTGGTATATGTATCTTCCATAGGAAACTTGAGGAAATGGAGCACATTTCTTCTCACCTTAAACACACAGCACAGAACCTCATTAATTTAGGTAGATTGAATGAATGATTGGATGGATATATAAAAAAATTGTAGTACATTTCTCTGTCTTCAGTCAATAGTGTAACATAACCATTTTGAATATATAATTGCATATTCCATTTCCAAGTAACCTTTGGAAAGACTGTGTAGTTTTCTTTGCTTTTTTTAATAAGAGTTTTTTTTTTAATTAATTAATTAATTAATTATATTTTGGGCTGCGTTGGGTCTTCATTGCTGCGCATGGGCTTTCTCTAGTTGCGGCAAGCAGGGCCTACTCTTGGTTGCGGTGTGCAGGCTTCTCACTGCGTTGGCTTCTCTTGTTGCGGAGTACGGGCTCTAGGCGTGCGGGCTTCAGTAGTTGTGGCTCATGGACTCTAGAGCACAGGCTCAGTAGTTGTGGCTCACCGGCTTTGTTGCTCCGTGGCATGTGGGATCTTCCCGCGGCATATGGGACCAGGGATCAAACCCGTGTCCCCTGCATTGGCAGGCGGATTCTTAACCACTGCACCACCAGGGAAGTCCTGTTTTTTTTTTTTTCAGTACACTGTAACTTCTTCATGAAAGCATCATACTCTTGGTACTTAGCATACTGTCTAGCTCACAATAAATATGCATTTTTTTCTGAATTAATTAATATGTGCCACCCTTCAAATGCATCCATTTCTGTTTACAGCTGCTATATTGAGCATCTCATCTACCAGTTACAGTTCTGTAATTTTGTGGCTTATCTGTCCCAAGAACCCGCTCTGGTTCACTTTGTCAAAAATTCATTCAGCAAGTATCAACTCCTTGCCTACCATTTTTCAATCTTTGTTTAGGTAATGGAAATACAATGGTGAAGCTATCAGTTAAAACTCTGCCTTATGGATATTTATATTCTAGTGGAAGAAATATGTCATAAACAAGGAAATAAATAAACAAGGTAACTACAAATTGTGATAACTACTGTGAGGGAAATACTCATTCATGAGATAGGAAGTAATCAGGGATAGGACAGTGAAAATACTTATATGAGATGCCAGGGTATACCTCTCTGAAAAGGTGGCATATAAGCTGTATATATGGGGGATAATAACAAGTGCTGGAAAGAACAGCACGAAGAGTGTTCCAGGCAGTGAGAAGAGCAAATATAAAAGTCCTCAGGTGGCAAAGAGCTTGAAACATTCAAGGAAACAACAGAAGGTCAGTGTAGCTGGACTGTGGTGAACTACACATTGTGTAATGTGCTGATGGTGGGCGGTTAGGAAAGGCCAGGTCAGGGCAAAGACTGATGAAGAATTTGATTCTAAGAGCAAAGGGAAGCCAAAGAAGGGATATAGGCAGAGGGACATCATGATCTTATTTATATTGTATAAAAAATTTCATGGCCACTAAGTATAGGATGAAATGTAGCAAGATACATGGATTCAAAGAGACCACTTTGAGATGAGAGCATCTTGGTCTAGGTAGGTGGCAGAAAAGATGAAGAGAAGTTAAGAGATTGGAGATATATTTTGGAGGTAATACCAAAAGAACCCATTAGTGGAATAAATACAGGGGATGCAATCTAACTTGTTTAATTTGTTCAACTCAGACTTTCCTCAAACCAATTGGACCATCAAAGCTTCTTTGGTTCACTAGCTATACCTATTAACAGTACATGCTCTGCAAAATTGAATTTGGGAAATGACTCCTCTTAATCTTTGATTTGATGGATTTCAAATAGCGAGGATCAGTTGGAAGACAGTCTCAGGATAAAACTTCTATGATAAAATGTGGTGTGTGTGTGTGTATGTGTGTGTGTGTGCATTCCTCTTAAGAATGGCTCAGAGTTACCTGCATTCAGTGACAGAGGCACTATGAGATTGAAAACATCTCTGGACCCACATTGAAGAGGATGAAGTTATTCTTTTGGTCTTAGATGTATCAGCCTTTAAACCCATGTCTGCCTGTTCTGCATCAGGTTCCACTGGTCAACAGGCTGTTAAGAGTCCAGATTACTGTCCCTGGACTGGGTTAGTCTAGGTCATCAGCCTTAACAGTAGAATAGATTTGGTCCCCAAGATAAGAGCCACTAGCCCTGGGAATATTGTCTTCCTTCCTCTGGGTATGCTGCCATTCGAAGGTCAATCCTAATATGTAATCAAATGACCCATCTGTGTCCTCTCTAAAGTGTGAATTAGTGTACGCACTCATTACTCACCTCCTTCCCTTTAGAACAAATTCCTTCTGATAACAGTGAATGAAACAGCTGTGTCTATGTGTGTGTGTATGTGTATTTCTATAAAAGGAGGATTCTCCTACTATACCAGGATGTCCCCAGGCCGTGAAGGAGACTGAGCTGCGTAAACCAACCGTGCCTTATGCTCTATGGGGAAAAAAAGCAATGAGGAAGAGAACACCTCAGCTGAATTTATTATAACAAATTTCTTGGGGTAATAAAAGACATCAGCTCAGTCCTAGAGGGAAAGTAGGTTACAGCTCAGCGAAATGTCCTTGTCTAATGTTGCTTGACCCTAGCAAACATTTCAAGCTTAAGTAAAGTCCTGTCACTGATACATTTTGGCCTGTTCAGTAATTTCATCAGGGGCATTGATTTAAATGTCTTTTTGAACTTATCTAACAAACACTCACAGCAGTCATTTTCAGATCACATGCCCATAACGTGCTGGTCTCTCCTTTAAGGCATGTTCTCTTCCATGACGTAAGGGGAATAGGATGTGTTCTTCTGAAATCCCTAATTCTGTATTTTGCTAACTAGATAAGGAAAAATCAGTCACACCAATATTTTACAGCCATTGTAAAGAAGAAGAGACTGCTTCCAAGTTTCTGGATGTGTTGTGCTCTGTGTCTCTGCACATGTAGTTCCTTTTGCTTGTAATGGTCTTCCTTCATTCCCATATGCCAGAAGAGCATTTTCAGCATCTCTGCATCTGTGGACCTTTTTATAATATCCAAGGAGAGCTGAGCCTCTGCTTTAGCCACCACTGTGCCTAGGACAAGCTTCTTTTACCTCATTTATTAAACTAGGATTCAATATATTACCTGCATTTCTCTCTCCTCCTAAACTCTTATTTATATTTTACATATTTCATATTTATTTTTAGTACCTATGGCATTACCTGGCTTAAAATAAGCATTCCCAATGCAATTAAATTGAACAAATTTCCAAATAATTGATTCTATATGTTTATGAATGTTTTCCTTCTCTACCAATTAATTCATCATGGCTGCTTTATAAACACCAATTTGTAAGAATTAAACTTTTTAGGAAGCTTTATATATCATATTCAGGATGTTACACCTCATAATCTGATATTGATCAAGTTGCCAAAGCAAAAGAAGAAACTGTAGAGTTTTTAAAACGCAATCACATTTGTTGAAATTTTTACAATGTACAGATTTCTGAATCATATTCGAATACATCTGTGTATAGGAAACAATATCAGGAATGTTATTCTATCTACATGTGGATAAATTTACACTGTGAGTTTGTAAGTTTAGATTTTAGAGTTTGATTAATATCTTTAAATATTGTGAACTATAATTAGATTGAGGTAGAATAGCATTAAACAATACTAAAAATTAAGTTTTGCAAATAAAAGACAAAAGTTTGTGTTAATTCAGACTCATCAGAAATATGACATTCCTTATTTTTTTTATATGTGGTTGTATATGTAGTTTTACAAAAGGATCTCTTGAATGAATATTAAACAACAATGTTGCTTTATTTATTGTACACATCTATCTGCAACCGTCCCCAAATGAAACTATACCTATAATAAACCATGAAAAATGATGGGCAGTAATGAAAGTTTCCCAACTGGAAAAGACCCTGGTCCAGATGGATTTGCTAATGAATTTTATAAGATGTTTAACTAACCTTTGAAGAATATCCCAGACATGTTTGATTACTTTAAATTACCAACATTTTTGGAACTACTGCTTTGGGTTCTCAAACTAATATTTATAAACTGCCAAGAAATGATAAAATCCAGAAACTGTGTTTCTTAAGAACTTACATCTTTCACAAAAATGCTAAAAAAAAAAAAATTCAGTCCAGTGATAAAATGTTTTCTCTTTGAAAGGATATTTTTAGGTCAAAAGATGGGGAGAATATCTTAGCCCCAAATCATAAAATTTGCATTAATTTTCACTTAGTGTTAATGAGACTTTTTAACATTTATTTTGCTAGGCTATATGTCAATAAAGGTGGTTTTAAGCTTTCCATTTTTTGTCACAGAATTTGGTGTTTTATACAAATAATAAATAAATAAGTGATAAATAATAAAGTATTAACCAATATACTATAATTCAAGGGCAACCAAATAAGATATCATGTTCTAAATTATTTATCCAGCTAGTTTACTCTCATGTCTAAAATCTTGCAGTTAGGTATTTATCCCTTCCAATAAGGCTTTGGCTTCTTTAGAACTTCGCTGTTATTACTATCATATCTATTAAATGGAATAGTATGCTAATTATAGAGATGCAGCTGATCATGCTCTTAAATATGGTGGGGAATTCACTATACTGCCTATTCAAATTTCAAGATATTATGAAACATAAAATTACTCTAGAATGACAGCAGGAGAATAATATATTATTTGTAAAAAACCTCTCAGAAATTTATTTTGTAAAAATTTAGCACTCAGTAGGATATTGCACCAAATCAAGGAAATGTATGTTTTAATGTAGAATGATGGGTTTGGGAGGTTGAGAGCATGGATAAGCAGGACCCCACCAGGGGTAGAGAGGTGAAATGTGAGCAGTTAAAGGGCAGCATGAGTTACGTTGGTCGCCCTACAGAAGCCTACTGATACCAGAACTTTCAAGTGTCCTGAAAGGTCCGGACATTTTCAATGTCAATCATACCTGGCTTCTCTGAGTTCCCATTTTCTCATTTATAACATGGACATTTTAATATTTACCTTAAAGTGTTATTAAGTGAATTAAATAACTTCCTGGGGGGATGTAGAAGGTACATCTAATGTTTTTTTCTCCATCACTCTTAGATATCTTAGATACACACACACACACACACACACACACACACACACACACACAGACACACACACAGAGCATTTTGATCAGAGCAGAGAAGGGTTTTTACAAAACAGACTGCCAGGTCAGATACCCTTTGTTACAGATTTTGTCCTCTTCATTGTTTGTATGCCCCCAAAACATTCCAGTTTGTACTTGAACAATAGTACAGCAGGAAAAATATATATTCACTCATTTATAAAGTCAAGGGGATATATCATACAAGATGGTTGCCCAAGAAGTTAATATTTAATGCAAAACTTTACCTTTTGACAATATTTTGGGGGGCATGATCATAAAGGCAGCAAGAAATTCCATTTTCAGATAATAGGCCAGTATTAAGATCACTTCGTACATATACATATATGTGTATATGATTAAACACAACGTATTTGTATAGCTAGCAGTAGCAATTTATACTGAATAATGCATTTTATTCTACTGATATGACCATAGAAGATAATGCAAGTTACATATCCTTTTCTCTTTATTAATGATTAGGAAACACACAAAAACAATTTAAAAGGTATAACATGCTCATAAACTTAATTTAAACATTCTTTTTGTTAGTTTCCTTTGGTAAAAATCAGTACTTCTGTTGAAGACAACATTACAAAGAATGGGATTTCACTAAACGGTAAATGAAAGGACCACTAATTTTTTTCTTCTTACAAAAAGAAGATAGATATAAAAAAACACAATAGCTACCATCTTGTATAATAGTGAAAATTCTCTTCATCTCTCCATTTGTCCTCTGCCTACTCCTCTTTAACTCTGAAGGAGTCATATTTAACAGCATGTCCTACTACTCTCCAGATATATTTTTTTCTATGTAGTTTAATATATGTTAATATATTACTTTTTTCTTTCCAAAATCTGGTCAAAGTATACATTCAGTATAAGAGTGACAATTCACGTTTTTTTGTAATTCCACTTTTAAATAATACACAGAATACATAGATTTGCCTTTTTTTGGCAACAATTTTACATTATGTGAATGTTCAAGGATTTAATTGGATGGCTCTATATTGGTACTGTTGGGGTGTATCCAATATGCTGCCATTACAAACAATGCTTTAACATGGCTGGAAAACTTTTAGGAAGGGTGTTACTATTAGGGGCTGAGAGGAACTATGCTTTCACTTGGAATCTGAGGAAACTTTCACATTTGTTTTGCAAGGAGAGAAAAATCCCATCCTAAAATTCATATGAACTCTCAAGGGACCGTGTAGAACCAAAACAATCTTGTAAATAAGAAGAAAACTGGAGGAATAACACTTTCTGTTTCAAAACTTACTACAAAACTAGAGTAATCAAAACACTGTGGTACTGGCACAAAAACAGACACACAGACCAATGAAATAGAACAGAGAGCCTAGAAATAAACCCTCATATATATGGTCAAATGATTTTTAACAAGGGTGCCAAGACCATTCAATGAGAAATGGATATATGGTGCTGGAAAAGCTGAATATTCACAGGGCTTGCAAAAGAATGAAGTTGGGCCCTTACCAAACACCATGTACAAATATTAACTCAACATGGACCAAAAACCTCAAGGTAAACATAAAACAATAAAATATTTAGAAGTAAACCTAGGACAAAAGCTGCACAGCATTGGAGTTGGCAATGATTTCTTGCATGTGACATGAAAGGCATAGGTAACACAAGAAAAATAGACAAATTGGACTTGATGAAAATTAGAACATTTTGTCCATTAGAGTACACTATCAACAGAGTAAAAAGGCAACCCACAGGATGGGAGAAAAAAATTTGCAAATCGTGTATCTGTTAAGGAATTAATATCCAGAATATATAGAAAGCTAAAACTCGATAACAAAAGGAATCAAATAACCCAATCCAAAAAAGGGGCAAAGAACTTGAATAAATACCTTTCCAAAAAAAGGTATAAAAATGTCCAATAAGCACATGAAAAGATGTTCAACATAACTAGTCATAAGGGAAATGTAGGTCAAAACTATAATGAGATACCATCTCATACCCTTTAGGATGGCTACTATAAAAATAAATAAATAAAACTAAAACCAAAACAGAAAACAACAAGTGTTGACAGTGATATGGAGAAATTGGAGCCCTTGTCCACTGTTGGTAGGAATTCAAATTGTACAACTGGTGTGAAAAACAGTACAGAGTTTCCTTAAAAAATTAAAAATAAAATTCCCATATGATCCAGCAATTCCTCTTCTGGGTTTATATCCACAAGAACTGAAAGTACGATCTCACTGTGATATACTATCACATGATATGATATTCTAGGAG
Source organism: Balaenoptera ricei (assembly GCF_028023285.1). Lineage (NCBI taxonomy): Eukaryota > Metazoa > Chordata > Mammalia > Artiodactyla > Balaenopteridae > Balaenoptera > Balaenoptera ricei. Next base: position 63,629,360 of record NC_082644.1, on the reverse strand, counting down.
TTTCAATTTTCAGTATATAATAGTCAATTTGTTTTTTTACTCAATGAATGCGTGTATCTGTCTCATTGCCTTTTAACTAGATTCTAAAATTACTATTTTGAAATTTTATTGTACTTTTCATTTGTGAAAACTGATGATGCACAATAATAATATTACCAAATTTAAAAAAAGAAAGAAAGTGGAATCTCAAAGAGATATTTGTATATCCATTTCCATAGCAGCATTATTCATAATTCAAAATGTGGAAGCAACTCACATGTCCATTGTTAGATGGATAGGCAAATAAATTATGGTATATACATACAATGGAATATTATTTGGCCTTAGAAAGGAAGGAGATTCTGCAATATGCTACAATATGGAGAAACCTTGAAGATATTATGCTAAATGAAATAAACCAGTCACAAAAAGACAAATACTGTATGATTCCACTTATATTAGGTACTCAGAATAATCAAAATCATAGAGACAGAATGTAGAATGGTGGTTACCAGGGGATGGGATGAGGTGGAATGGGGAGTTATTGTTTAATAGATATAGAATTTCCGTTTTACAAGATGAAGAGTTATGGAGATGGATGGTGGTGGTTTTTGCACAACCTTATAAATGCATTCAACATCATTAAACTGCACAATTAAAATTGTTAAATGGTAAATTTTATGTTGTGTATTTTACCATAATAAAAATTATTGGGGAAAAAATGGTCAAAGATCTGAACAGACACCTCACCAAAGAAGACATGTAGATGCAAATAAGTATATGAAATGTGCTCCACATCATATGTCACCAGGAAATACGGATTAAAACAATGAGATACCACTATACACCAATTAGAATGGCTAAAATCTGGAATACTGACAACACCAAATGCTGAAGAGAATTTGTAGCAACAGAAACACTCATTCATTGCTGGGAGTAATGCAAAATGGTACAACCATGTGGGAAGACAGTTCTGCAGTTTCTTACAACACTACACATAATCTCACCACATGATCCAACAATCATGCTCCTTTGTATTTACCCAAAGGAGTTATAAACTTATGTCTACACAAAAAACCTGCATGTGGATGTTTATAGCAGCATTATTTATAACTGTCAAAACTTGGAAACAACCAAGATGTCCCTCAGTAGATGAATGGATGAACAAACTGTGGTATATCCAGACAATGGAGTACTATTCAGTGCTAAAACGAAGTGAGTTATCAGGCCATGAAAAGTCACGGAGGAACCTAGAATGCATATTGCTAAGTTAAAGAAGCCAGCTCTGAAAAGGCTACATATTGTATGATTCCAACTATATGACATTCTGAGAGACAAAACTATGGTGATAATAAAAATCAGTTGTTACCAGGGATTGGGGAATAGAGGGATGACTGGTCAGAGCACAGACTTTTAGAACAGTAAAACACTCTGTATGATAATATAATGGTGTATACATGTCATTGTACTTTTGTCTATTATACATAGAATGTATAATATCAAGAGTGAGACCTGTAAAATAAACTATGGACTTGGGTGGCAATGATGTGTCAATGTAGGGTGATCGATAGTAACAAATGTACCACTCTGGTATGCTCAATTTTCCTGTGGAGATAAAACTGCTCTAAAACATGGAGTCCATAAAATTTTTTTAAAGGATGCAAACTGATAATTTAAAGTTCAGAAATTATTCTATTGAAATTAAATCTCACGTATTTGAAAACATTCAGATGGTTTATGTTTTTCTGCTTTTATGTGACTATTTGAGTTTGTGTAAATTCAGTCCCTATATTTGATTCTGACTATATAAGTGATCCCAGAATTTGTTCTCCTGAATACATAGTATTGACTGCATGAAGTTATAAATTTCTCTTTAAACCTGATTCTAGCACTGTAATTAAACTAATTTACCACTTAGCAGTTTAAAGAGATAATAAACATGGCCAGTTAATTGTTTTCCTTTAGAAGCAGCTGAAGACTGAATGTGGATGCTGAATTCTGCAACCTTGATACAGTCAATAATTATGGTTAAAGCTCAAATAAACTGTCTGAGATTAAGTAACACAGAAATTCAAGTAAGAAGATTCCAACATTTCTGTTAGGAACACATTATAATTGTCATTTTAGTAGAGGCAAATATGTGTACTTTTCAGCATTGTTGACTATTCCATTCCAAAACTGGGTGTGAAGAAACATTCTTTCACATGGGACAATATCTACTCTCATCTGACTCTTGAGGTTAGAATTAATGGAGGGAAGGTATTCAATCTTTCTCTAAACTTGGTGTGATTTCCAACAAAACTTGTGTCATGGAAGAATACATAGGAAAGCTGTTCCTTCCTTGCTTCATTTCCCCTTTATAATTGGACCTCTGGGCAGTGAAATAAGACAGGATGGCTTGATCTATGATTTCAGTGTGAAGATGAGGTACAAAACTTCACTTTCCGCTAAGGTTATATTAATTTTACTTTCAAGGCCCTGATAATTCAGTTGTACAGTTCATCTTCTATAGTGAGCAATGTGGTAGATAACCCACATTCAGAATTAATTACCATAAATCAGAAGTATATTCATTGAATTGCTGTGAGATCTTTCATTTCCCAGGAGGAAATGTCCCAGCTACAAATGAACCCTTTACAGGTTCAATTATGTTTTCTCATTTCTTTTCTCTCTCAGGCTCAGCATAACCTTTGTAATTTAGTTTTATATTTTCTTTTTTACAGAAAGAATCCAACTGCTAGAAAGTAAGCCCAATTGTCACTAGTGATAGAACAAATAGAAAAAGGACTGTTCCTCAAAACTATCTGCTTAGTTATAAGTCTGCAGCTGCCTTTTCCTTATGACCATTTGGGTCAATTAAGTGAACATCATTTGAAATTTGTAACTGAACAAAGAAAAAAGTTAGACTGAGGCTAGAAAAAAATAAAAAATGGTTTCTCTTTACCATAAAATGAGTCTTGCCTCTGCCTAAACATACATCTCTCTAATTGTACTGCATTAATCACAGTGGATATACTGTAAGTATATTGACACTGCATGATAAATAGCCCATACTGAAGAATTCTGAATACCTCATGAGTCCTTGTTCAATATACTTATATAGAGGGAAACTGATAAGCAAGCAATAATTATAATTTCCTCCACTATAATTTGTGACTTTTCATAAACAACTAGGCTTTGTGTCTGGAAAAATAACTCAACCATGATACAACATTACTGGCATGCCCTACCAGATTCTTTGGTATTTTAAAATGAATGCAGTATCCCCGAAAGAAATTAACCTAAACATGGTTGATGTTCTTACTTTTGCAAGTAATGCCCAGGATTAGTCATAGGAACTTAATATTCAATACAAGTAAACCTAAAATCTTCTTCTTGGGGTTCCATCCTAACTTTCGGGTCTTACAATAGGCTGTTCCCTACAGCCAGGGCTATACTTGTCCTATAGTTCAGCTTAGTCACAGCACCATAACCGAGGTAATATAGTTTGTTGGTTCTAGTTCTCCCATGATCTTGATTTCAAAGCATCTTTAAAACTTTTTTTTTTTTTTTTTTTGGCCACCCTGTGGGATCTCAGTTCCCCGACCAGGGATTGAACCTGGGCTGTGGCAGTGAGAGCCTGGAAGCCTAACCATTGGGCCACCAGGGAACTCCCAATGCATCTTTAAAACGTTTTGATCTTAACATGATTCTAGAGTCATAAATAGGCTCCTGCCATTGTTACAAGTTTAATTTTTACCATCCTCCATCCCCCTTGATGCCCCTGGTTGTTTGGTAGTCAGATGGCTCCAGAACTGAGCAGCTTGAGAAGGTAAATGAAACAATATTTACATTACCCAAATTTGCTAGCTGTCTGCTCCTACCAGTGAAGAAACGTCACATATCCATTTCTCCAACATCTTCAGTCTTCTCCATCAGTCCAAGACAAGTTTTTGAATATAAAAATCTTGAACTGACACTTTTAGCCATTCCTCATGAATATATTTTCTAAAATTTTAACTTAAATGTAATATTGAAAATGCAGACAGCCCTACAGAGAAAAGTACCCTGGTGTAATGGGAAGCTCACAGATGCTAGCGATGGGATCTTGGTTCTGTTATTAACTAGTTATGTGACCACTTAACCTTGACCTCTCTGAGCCTTGATTTCATTTTTCTGCTAATATGGGCAACAACACTTTTATCAAAGGGCTTTTGGAAAACATGACAAATAGTATGTGGTGCAGAATAGAAGCTCAACAGGCATCAGTTTTTTAACCTGCTCTTTGTTACAACAAATATTAGACAATTCCAAGCTAAGATAGAATAATACCTTTCAAACCTGATAGCTATCATCCTTGGGCAGGTGAGAAAATAAATTTTCACTGATGGCCATAAAAGTAATATTTCACTTCCATTTCTCACTACTTAAAACTTAATATAAAGCTTTACATATTTGTCATGGATAGTTTTGAATTATTTTACTGAATTACGAATATCATTGTTTAATTGTACTCTTTTACAATGGAAATGTTTCAACTTTTTTATCTTCTCTTCTCTTTTCCTCTTTGTGTTCTGAAAATAGTACCTGTCTTGAAATTTTCTCTCCAGCCATAAAGGAAGACATGTCTCCCTTTTTGTCAAAGTTAAATCCCATCCCACCTGCCTCACCTATTGCTCCACCAAATTTCCCTCTATTTCCTGTAATGCTAATAATTTTGTCTCCTCTGACTTCTCTTCGGTTTATAAAGAATGACCAAGACTCACCTATCTTAAAATTAATTTCAAACTGCTACTCAATCTTTCTTCCTCTCCTCATTGCCAACTAATTGGAAGAATAATCAGTTGATGGCTCCACTTCCTTGCTATCTCCAGACATTCCCTAACGCCAGTATATTCTGCTTTCTGCCCCAACTACTCTATTGCATCTGCCCTGGGTAAATCCCTAGTAACTGTTAAAGAGCTAAATCCATTTGTCACTTTTACTCAGACCTCACCCTATTTATCTCTGAAAGACTTGACTCTTGACTATTCTTTAGTTCTTTCTGTCCTTGTCTTCCAGGACAACCGACTTTGCTAATTCTCTTCCTAACTCTGGTCACTCCCTCTTCTGTCTTGATCATGGGCTTCTCCTTTAATGGAGAACTATTAGATGTTAGTGTTTCTTTAATTTACTGAGCCTGCGCGTCTGGAACCTGTGCTCCACTACGAGAGAGGCCACGACAGTGAGAGGCCCGCGCACCGCGATGAAGAGTGGCCCCCACTTGCTGCAACTAGAGGAAGCCCTCGCACAGAAACGAAGACGCAACACAGCCATAAATAAATAAACTCCCCAAAAAAGTTTAAAACAAAAAACAAAAAAAACCCACCTCTTTAGATGTTAGTGTTTCTTATGACACCAACTTTAGTGCTCTTTTTTTTCTTTACATCAGTAACCTTATCTCTTTGCATGGCCTCAACTACTCTTTGTATGGAGATAACTATGAACGTACTACATTCCTGTAAATTAACCTTTCTTCTCAGGGCACAGTGTATCTGCAATTTCCTGGTCTACTACAGGCATGTCACACTTGACATGCTCAAAACTGAACTCATTGTACAGCCTAATTTCCATTCCAATCCCCCATCCAATACTTCCCCTCCCACAGAATTCTCTCTCCTAAATAAGGTTGTCACTATACACACATTCTCTGCAGTAAATTCTTTTGAGACAGTCCGGACATTCTCTCCTTTCTTCCCTCCCACTCCACATTTAATTGATGACATTAGCATTTCAATTCTACTTCAGATATATCTTTTGAATTGTTTCCTTACCTTCTCCACTTCTACTGACTTACGTCATTACTGCAACTATTATAGCAGGGTCCCAAAGGGTTTTTATTCTATCTCCCCTTCTTATTACTATGATCATTTTCCAAATAAATAAGCAGATCAAATTATATTCTTGCCCCACCTAAAAACTTCTTGCTCTCCCTTGTGTAGGTGAGCACATACTCTGGTTTGTTCACAACAGTCTTGCTGTAAGCTTGTGGTCTCAGCTAGTGTACCCCCTTTGTCATCAGATGAGTCCCAGTTGGGCTATAAATTATACCTTAGCATCATCCACATGACCCTCCCTTTACAACTTTGCCACCACCGCGCTGCAATCTCATCTCTATCTCTTGTTTCCACTATTCATCCCAACCTCCAGTCCTACTGGAATTATCACAGACCTTACAATGCCCATTCACAATTCTGAGTCTTTGCACGTTTTACTTCTTCTGATAGACATGATAGACATCCATTTTCCTAATTTTTTTTTTCAATTGAAAAATTCTCTTTTTTTTAATGTCATTTAAAAGAATCAAGTTCTGTAGACCCTTTGATCCAGGCCAAGTAAGTAGTTCACTTTTATGAGATCCATTGGCTCCTTGTTCATTTCCTTATTTTAGTCCTAATCATATTATACTGTCATTATCCTTTTTTACCTTCACATCCCCTACTGAAATGTGAAGTCCTTAAGATCATTTATCATCGATCTCTCTGTGCCTAGCACAGTGCCTGGCAAATAAATGGTCAAAAAATTATGAATGAATGCATGAACAAAGGGGCTGAACATAGTCTTGAAGCTACTAAAAGTTTTCTGGTATTTTAAAAGCTTTTTAGTAGTATAGAAACTTTGGCAGAAATTTTTATGTACCATTCCCATTTAAAAATGACCCAGTCACCATACATCTATTTACTGTTTCAATGCCACTTTTTCCTTCTCAGTGCTATAATATTTATAATCAGCAATATAAAATTGTAGTGTTAAATTATACAATGTGTCTCAAGTTTGCAGCTTGCCAGATTGTAGGCTACTTTATAATTTCTCCATCCAGCCAAACTTCATGAGGACTAGTTATATTGGACATACAGGGGGATGTTATTTAGTACGTTACCATTTGTGGCAGAGTTATGTTTAAAACTCAAGGCTCTGAAAGTTTTCTCAGTCATTTTGTGAGCTTAAATGATCATGGACAGATACAGTGGCTAAGCTTAAATTATATTAATGAAATGGGTAAGCAAAGGGCCTAGTGAAAAAAAATTTATATCTAAAGGGATTTTTTATTTATATTAATTTCGAGAGCATTAATAAAATAATATGTAGTGTGGAAGATACTCCTGAGAAACACAACTGTAAAAATCTGTTTTTCACATCAAGATGTGGCTAAAATAAGTATTTCATATTCAGCCAGTAAACAGAGTTTAGGAAACAACCTTGACATGTCTCTCTAGTAAGAAGGTATTAGTGTATCAGCAAAAAATGAATCCATTTTTTTGTTCTCAGATGCCTTTGAAAGCATGGTTTTATTTTTATTATTACTATTTTTTTTCTTTTTCAATTTTTGCTTTCCCATCTGCTTTCCAAACTCTGAAGTAAAATATTGGGAGGCAAAGTGAGGCTGCCTAGTAGGGACCTATAATGGCTAAATAAAGCACAAGATTTCCCATTAGGATTTTCTTGCTATTTCTCAGCAACTTGTGGCTTTATATGGGAAAACACAAGAAATGAAGAGCTAGGTCAGATAAATTTGTTTCTTCTCATCCCAGTAATTTACCTTACAAAAGGAACGTTCCATGAAGTTATATTATATTTTTTCCACTGTATCTTAAAAGATTGTACATCTCCAAAATTTGATTGCTTGAAGTGCAAACTTGTTACCCTCTGATCTGAATTCTTCCACTGGTTTCTTCCATTGGTTTTGTATCTATATGGTAATTCAGAATCAAAGTTTATTTACTATAATTACCTTTTCCAAATGTCAGGAATACTCTTTGTTTGGGAAAATTATAAATTTATAGATTTTTATACTATTCCCCACAGTTTTTATCTTTTTACACTTCTTTATGGAAAAATCCTATCTTGAAGATATGTGTGCAAGTATATAATTTATATACATATGCAATTATGTTATATCATGCAAAATATGTGATATTATGCTATGCTATATTATATATAAAATCACTCTAACCTCCCGCATTTTAGACCTTCTCCAATCACAATATCTCTATTCTTATGCTTTCTTAAAAATTTGATATAAATTTTCCCAGTACAACTATCATAATAAATACTTTAAAACATTGTGTAAACCTGAGTGGCTCCCCAGTCATTAACTAGCATTTGGTCTTTACTATATCAGATAAAACTTGAAACAAAACTTATAAACAAGAAAATTATCAATAGTATAGTAGTTTCCCTTTTATTGTTAATTTAAATTGAATTAAGAGGTCTTTAGTTGATTATTAAAATTACTGCCTGACAAAAAGACATAATGTGCTTATGTTTCATAGGTTAAATGGATGCTTTGTATTTCCTGGTAGTCACTGTCATGCAAGTAGAGTTCACTGAAAAGTGCCCCAGGCTAGAGAATAGTTACTCTCTAGAACACAAATGCAAATGGAATTTTAGTTTTCAAATGGTACGTATTTCCGGTTAATGATTAGTCTAACATCTTCCATTAGAAATGTATAAAATTGCCATGCAAATATATACCCAGACACATATGCATGGTAAAGATAACTTGGTTGATAACATAAGCTAAATAGTTAGCAACTTATTTTTATGTGCTAGGCAGCAAAACTACTAGATCTTTATTAACCATTTATAAATAATCTTTATAAACCATTTATTAACCACTTGCATTTTATAATTATGCTTAACCACTACAAATCTTAATTTTCATGTTAGGGAGCCAAACTGATTTAATGATTTTGTATGAAAACTCCTTGAATCAAAGCATTATGATTAGTATGAACAACTAATGCTAACTCTGGAGTTAACATATGCAAATGATTTATAAACATGGGAGATTAGTTTGATAACATTTTTTCAGTGATGGACATTATAACATCATTCAAAGTCAAAAAATATTTATTTTGTGTGCCAAGGACTCCTCTATGCTGTAGCATTAAGGCGTGCTCTTTGCCACCAGTGAGCTTACATTATAAAATTTTAAAATATTAAATGGTCCTAGAAATCATCTAGTGCTTTTGCTATGTTTCATAGTCTAGAAAACTGAAAACCAAGAGGGTCTTATTATCTAAGATCACACAAATAGTAGCAAAGATGACTCAACATGATATATTAATTAATATTCTCTTTAGCTACAAAATATATATTTCTTCCTAAAATTTGGTGGGTATCACTTTCTTTTTAAAACTTAACAAATAACATGAAAAGATGATAAATAACTGTCAATAATGTTTCTGAGGCATATGCATTAACTTTTGAGTATATATAATCACTTCTTGTGACAGTATTACCAAAACACTGAGTCATGAGTAGTGGTGAGTAGTGGTGATTTTTTATTACACAGTAATAGCCTTTAGGAATAAAACCTCATACTTTTTTCAAAACGTGGAGCTTCTTATAAGATGGTCGTTTTAAATGGGAAATTTAAGTGACTGCTTTCCTTACAATTAAATGCAGACATAAAGAAACGTCAGGATTTCACATCCTTTGAAGAAGATGCCACCAACAGAAGGTAGAAATAACTCGGTTTCTTAAATAATTAATGGAAAGCATCTTAACCTTTTGCTCTGGAAATTCATTAGAGGTTTTGATTAGATTTTAACATATCAATAACATAAACCAGCATTTCCCAACAGTGTTCTTTGAAAGACCTGATTTTACAGTATGCTATTAATGTGTTAATATTATAAAATTTGGGATGTACTACACTAAATTGGTATCAAAATTTATCTACTATAATTATCTTTTTCAACGTCAGAAAATGTCTCCTACTTGGGAAAATTCATAAAGTTAAAGATTTTTACAGTGACCTCATTTTTTTATCGTTTTAGGTTTCCAACTAAAAAAATCCTATCCCTAAGTGGGGAGAGGGGAAGGAGAGGGGGAGGGAGAATGTAATGTATGTACACTTATAAAATTAAGTCAAGTATCATAAATTTCTTGATTTTAAATTTATTTACTTAACCTAATCTATCCTCTACGATTACTTTCTATATTAATGTGTTTTATTTTCTGTAGAGGCTTCTCAATCCATCAGGTAAAGTGAATAAAGTGAAATGTGTAACTAATGTCCCTAGTCCATATCCATGGAAGACCCATGAATCTTTGTGTTACCCATGAGATGAGAAGCCTATTCCTATGCCAGAACAGAATGAAGGAACATGATAATATGGAAACTTTTAAAAAAAACATTTCCTGCTATTTAGATACCTAGTAATGATCACATAATACTTTCCTCTTTTCTGCATTTTACCTCTCTCATTCAACCTCATCTTATTCACTTGAAATACCTCCAAGTTAATTGAGGCATATTTGTTTTTTATCTCTATGCTGTAATAGAAGGCTTCAAGGTCAAGAAATTAAAACTATTTGTCCAGGGTCATCTCTGTCATTTTCCCCAGGATGTAGGAAGCTTTACAATTTACCATTAGGTGACTGAGAAGTAACATATAATAGGTTTTCTTTCTTTGATTTTACTGAGGGAGTATTTTTAAAAAAATAATCTTTTAGATGTCACTTGGAGGGGATTAACCAAGATGGCGGAGTAGAAGGATGTGCTCTCACTCCCTCTTGTGAGAGCACCAGAATCACAACTGTCTGCTGGACAATCATTGACAGGAAGACCCTGGACTTCACCAAGGAGGATACCCCACGTCCAAGGACAGAGGAGAAGCCACAGTGAGATGGTAGGAGGGGCGCAATCAGAGTAAAATCTAATCCCATAACTGCTGGGTGGGTGACTCACAGACTGGCGAACACTTATACCACAGAAGTCCACCCACTGGAGTGAAGGTTCTGAGCCCCACGTCAGGCTTCCCAACCTGGGGGTCCGGCAACGGGAGGAGGAATTCCTAGAGAATCAGACTTTGAAGCCTAGTGGGAATTGACTGCAGGACTTCGACAGGACTGGGGGTAACAGAGACCCCACTCTTGGAGGGCACACACAAAGTAGTGTGCGCATCGGGACCCAGGGGAAGGAGCAGTGACCCTGGGGGAGATTGAACCAGACCTACCTGCTGGTGTTGGGGGGTCTCCTGCAGAGGCGGGGGGTGGCTCTGTTTCACTGTGGGGACAAGGACTCTGGCAGCGGAGGTTCTGGGAAGTGCTCCTTGGCGTGAGCCCTCCCAGAGTCTGCCATTAACCCCACCAAAGAGCCCAGGTAGGCTCCAGTGTTCTGTTGCCTCAGGCAAAACAACCAACAGGGAGGGAACCCAGCCCCACCCATCAACAGTCAAGTGGATTAAAGTTTTACTGAGCTCTGACGGCCACAGCAACAGTCAGCTCTACCCACCACCAGAGCCTCCCATCAAGCCTCTTAGATAGCCTCAACGACCAGAGGGCAGACAACAGAAGCAAGAAAAACTACAATCCTGCAGCCTGTGGACCAAAAACCACAGTTACAGAAAGATAGACAAGATGAAAAGGCAGAGGGCTATGTACCAGATGAAGGAACAAGAAAAAACCCCAGAAAAACAACTAAATGAAGTGGAGATAGGCAACCTTCCAGAAAAAGAATTCAGAATAATGATAGTGAAGATGATCCAGGACCTCGGAATAAGAATGGAGGCAAAGATTGAGAAGATGCAAGAAATGATTAACAAAGACCTAGAAGAATTAAAGAACAAACAAACAGAGATGACCAATACAATAACTGAAATGAAAACTACACTAGAAGGAATCAATAGCAGAATAACTGAGGCAGAAGAACGGGTAAGTGACCTGGAAGACAGAATGGTGGAATTCACTGCTGCGGAACAGACTAAAGAAAAAAGAATGAAAAGAAATGAAGACAGCTTAAGAGACCTCTGGGACAACATTAAATGCAACAACATTCGCATTATAGGGGTCCCAGAAGGTGAAGAGAGAGAGAAAGGACCAGAGAAAATATTTGAAGAGATTATAGTCGAAAACTTCCCTAACATGGGAAAGGAAATAACCACCCAAGTCCAGGAAGCTCAGAGAGTCCCATACAGGATAAACCCAAGGAGAAACACGCCGAGACACATAGTAATCAAAGTGGCAAAAATTAAAGACAAAGAAAAATTATTGAAAGCAGCAAGGGGAAAACGACAAATAACATACAAGGGAACTCCCATAAGGTTAACAGCTGATTTCTCAGCAGAAACTCTGCAAGCCAGAAGGGAGTGGCATGATATACTTAAAGTGATGAAAGGGAAGAACCTACAACCAAGATTACTCTACCCGGCAAGGATCTCATTTACATTTGATGGAGAAATCAAAAGCTTTACAGACAAGCAAAAGCTAAGAGAATTCAGCACCACCAAACCAGCTCTACAACAAATGCTAAAGGAACTTCTCTAAGTGGGAAACACAAGAGAAGAAAAGGACCTACAAAAACAAACCCAAAACAATTAAGAAAATGGTCATAGGAACATACATATCGATAATTACCTTAAACGTGAATGGATTAAATGTCCCAACCAAAAGACATAGACTGGCTGAATGGATACAAAAACAAGACCCATATATATGCTGTCTACAAGAGACCCACTTTAGACCTAGGGACACATACAGACTGAAAGTGAGGGGATGGAAAAAGATATTCCATGCAAATGGAAATCAAAAGAAAGCTGGAGTAGCTATACTCATATCAGATAAAATAGACTTTAAAATAAAGAATGTTACAAGAGACAAGGAAGGGCACTACATAATGATCAAGGGATCAATCCAAGAAGAAGATATAACAATTATAAATATATATGCACCCAACATAGGAGCACTTCAATACATAAGGCAACTGCTAACAGCTATAAAAGAGGAAATTGACAGTAACACAACCATAGTGGGGGACTTTAACACCTCACTTACACCAATGGACAGATCATCCAAAATGAAAATAAATAAGGAAACAGAAGCTTTAAATGACACAATAGACCAGATAGATTTAATTGATATATATATAGGGCATTCCATCCAAAAACAGCAGATTACACGTTCTTCTCAAGTGCGCACGGAACATTCTCCAGGATAGATCACATCTTGGGTCACAAATCAAGCCTCAGTAAATTTAAGAAAACTGAAATCATATCAAGCATCTTTTCTGACCACAACGCTATGAGATTAGAAATGAATTACAGGGAAAAAAACGTAAAAAAGACAAACACATGGAGGCTAAACAATACGTTACTAAATAACCAAGAGATCACTGAAGAAATCAAAGAGGAAATAAAAAAATACCTAGAGACAAATGACAATGAAAACACGATGACCCAAAACCTATGGGATGCAGCGAAAGCAGTTCTAAGAGGGAAGTTTATAGCTATACAAGCCTACCTAAAGAAACAAGAAAAATCTCAAGTAAACAATCTAACCTTACACCTAAAGAAACTAGAGAAAGAAGAACAAACAAAACCCAAAGTTAGCAGAAGGAAAGAAATCATAAAGATCAGAGCAGAAATAAATGAAATAGAAACAAAGAAAACAATAGCAAAGATCAAAAAAACTAAAAGTTGGTTCTTTGAGAAGATAAACAAAATTGATAAACCATTAGCCACACTCATCAAGAAAAAGAGGGAGAGGACTCAAATCAATAAAATCAGAAATGAAAAAGGAGAAGTTACAACAGACACTGCAGAAATACAAAGCATCCTAAGAGACTACTACAAGCAACTTTATGCCAATAAAATGGACAACCTGGAAGAAATGGACAAATTTTTAGAAAGGTATAACCTTCCAAGACTGAACCAGGAAGAAACAGAAAATATGAACAGACCAATCACAAGTAATGAAATTGAAACTGTGATTAAAAATCTTCCAACAAACAAAAGTCCAGGACCAGATGGCTTCACAGGTGAATTCTATCAAACATTTAGAGAAGAGCTAACACCTATCCTTCTCAAACTCTTCCAAAAAATTGCAGAGGAAGGAACACTCCCAAACTCATTCTATGAGGCCACCATCACCCTGATACCAAAACCAGACAAAGACACTACAAAAAAAGAAAATTACAGACCAATATCACTGATGAATATAGATGCAAAAATCCTCAACAAAATTCTAGCAAACAGAATCCAACAACACATTAAAAGGATCATACACCACGATCAAGTGGGATTTATCCCAGGGATGCAAGGATTCTTCAATATACGAAACCAATCAATGTGATACACCATATTAACAAATTGAAGAATAAAAACCATATGATCATCTGAATAGATGCAGAAAAAGCTTTTGACAAAATTCAACACCCATTTATGATAAAAACTCTCCAGAAAGTGGGCATAGAGGGAACCTACCTCAACATAATAAAGGCCATATATGACAAACCCACAGCAAACATCATTCTCAATGGTGAAAAACTGAAAGCATTTCCTCTAAGATCAGGAACGAGACAAGGATGTCCACTCTCACCACTATTATTCAACATAGTTCTGGAAGTCCTAGCCATGGCAATCAGAGAAGAAAAAGAAATAAAAGGAATACAAATTGGAAAAGAAGAAGTAAAACTGTCACTGTTTGTGGATGACATGATACTATACATAGAGAATCCTAAAACTGCCACCAGAAAATTGCTAGAGCTAATTAATGAATATGGTAAAGTTGCAGGATACAAAATTAATGCACAGAAATCTCTTGCATTCCTATACACTAATGATGAAAAATCTGAGAGAGAAATTATGGAAACACTCCCATTTACCATTGCAACAAAAAGAATAAAATACCTAGGAGTAAACCTACCTAGGGAGACAAAACACCTGTATGCAGAAAACTATAAGACACTGATGAAAGAAATTAAAGATGATACCAACAGATGGAGAGATATACCATGTTCTTGGATTGGAAGAATCAACATTGTGAAAATGAGTATACTACCCAAAGTAATCTACAGATTCAATGCAATCTCTATCAAATTACCAATGGCATTTTTTACGGAGCTAGAACAAATCATCTTAAAATTTGTATGGAGACACAAAAGACCCCGAATAGCCAAAGCAGTCTTGAGGCAAAAAAATGGAGCTGTACGAATCAGACTCCCTGACTTCAGACGATACTACAAAGCTACAGTAATCAAGACAATATGGTACTGGCACAAAAACAGAAACATAGATCAATGGAACAAGATAGAAAGTCCAGAGATTAACCCACGCACCTATGGTCAAGTAATCTATGACAAGGGAGGCAAAGATATACAATGGAGAAAAGACAGTCTCTTCAATAAGTGGTGCTGGGAAAACTGGACAGCTACATGTAAAAGAATGAAATTAGAATACTCCCTAACACCATACACAAAAATAAACTCAAAATGGATTAGAGACCTAAATATAAGACTGGACACTATAAAACTCTTAGAGGAAAACATAGGAAGAACACTCTTTGACATAAATCACAGCAAGATCTTTTTTGATCCACCTCCTAGAGTAATGGAAATAAAAATGAAAATAAACAAATGGGACCTAATGAAACTTCAAAGCTTTTGCACAGCAAAGGAAACCATAAACAAGACGAAAAGACAACCTACAGAATGGGAGAAAATATTTGCAAATGAATCAACGGACAAAGGATTAATCTCCAAAATATATAAACAGCTCATTCAGCTCAATATTAAAGAAACAAACACCCCAATCCAAAAATGGGCAGAAGACCTAAATAGACATTTCTCCAAAGAAGACATACAGACGGCCACGAAGCCCATGAAAAGATGCTCAACATCACTAATTATTAGAGAAATGCAAATCAAAACTACAATGAGGTATCACCTCACTCCTGTTAGAATGGGCATCATCAGAAAATCTACAAACAACAAATGCTGGAGAGGGTGTGGAGAAAAGGGAACCCTCTTGCACTGTTGGTGGGAATGTAAATTGATACAGCCACTATGGAGAACAATATGGAGGTTCCTTAAAAAACTAAAAATAGAATTACCATATGACCCAGCAATCCCACTACTGGGCATATACCCAGAGAAAACCGTAATTCAAAAAGACACATGCACCCGAATGTTCATTGCAGCACTATTTACAATAGCCAGGTCATGGAAGCAACCTAAATGCCCATCAACAGACGAATGGATAGAGAAGATGTGGTACATATATACAATGGAATATTACTCAGCCATAAAAAGGAACGAAATTGAGTCATTTGTTGAGAAGTGGATGGATCTAGAGACTGTCATACAGAGTGAAGTAAGTCAGAAAGAGAAAAACAAATATCGTATATTAATGCATGTATGTGGAACCTAGAAAAATGGTACAGATGAGCCGGTTTGCAGGGCAGAAGTTGAGACACAGATGTAGAGAATGGACATATGGACACCAAGGGGGGAAAACTGCGGTGGGGTGGGGATGGTGGTGTGCTGAATTGGGCGATTGGGATTGACATGTATACACTGATGTGTATAAAATTGATGCCTAATAAGAACCTGCAGTATAAAACAACAAACAAACAAAACAACTAATACTAAACTTTCATTGAGTTATTTGTATGGAAATATGTTAATATAACTGTTTCAGACATTACATGAAATTTCTAAAAATCTTATATTTGTATTTGTATGGAAATATGTATGGAAATATGTTATTATAAATGTTTCAGACATTATATGAAATTTCTAAAAATCTTATATTTGTATTTGTATGGAAATATGTATGGAAATATGTTAATATAAATGTTTCAGACATTACATGAAATTTCTAAAAATCTTATATGTTCTGGTATAATGTTATAAGTAATAATCCTAGTTATTACTTTAAAATGTATATCTCAGAAATAACTAATTTTCTTGTCAACTGCATTATTATGAACTTTCATCAAATCTTTAACAGTGGTCATTTTTAAGTCTTTTGTCATTTACAGACAGTTCTGGGTGTACTCTGATGCTTTTGCAAATATGTTCCTATAAAAGGCTTTCATCTTCAAGAAATTCATGGAAAAGACTCTGACAAGTACAGGTTTCTGGTAACTGACTGTACTGCTGAACCGAATGAATAAGCATTTTCAGAACTCTAATGAAAAACTGATGAACTCATAAAAGTGCTAACAAAAGATCAAGATGAAAAAAAAAATTAATTACATGGGACTGAGTGAACTGATGAGGATGAGTATAATTTTTGTGACTTTCTGTCTGAATTAAAAAAAAAAAATCCCACAAGGACTCAGAGGCAAAGAATATACAAATCAATTTTCACTGCAAAGTAAAGGAGCTGTTACAGTGGAGGATTACTGGACTGAATGTCAATACTATGACATAGTATGAGTGTGTTTCATGTTTGGTAATTGCAATTATTGTTGCTTTTGTTGTGGTCATCCATGTACAACGCTTGGTGTCAGTCTATTTATCTCTTGTAAAAATAAAATACAGTGTGTGTGTGTGAAAAAAAAAAAAAACAAACCCAGGCCCAAAGCTCCAAGGCCCACCCTCTTAACCCTATGCGGTAAGGAATATGTCCTTGTAAGAATTAAAATATTTAACCAAAAAAAAAAAAAAAAATAATAATAATAATAATAATCTTTTACTTTTAGAATAGTTTTAGATTTACAGAAAAATTACAAAGATAGTACAAAGAGTTCCTATATATTCCACATCTACCTTCTCCTATTCATTTTACATTAGTATGGTACACTTGCCACAATTAATGAACCGATGTTGATGCATTATTATTAACTGAAGTCCATGCTTCATTCAGACTGCCTTAGTTTTTACCTAATGTCCTTTTTCTGTTCCAGGATTCCATCCAAGATACCCCATTACACTTAGTAGTCCTATCTCCTTAGGCTCCCCTTGGCCGTGACAGTTTCTCAGACTAACCTTGTTTTAGAAGACCTTGACAGTTTTGAGGGGTATTGACCAGGTGTAATGTAGGATGCCTCTCTATTGAAATTCATCAAATTTTTCCACTATACAGTTACTCTTTTTCTCCCTTTGCATAATGCACACTTTGGAAGGAAGTCACTAGGAGCAGCCCACACTGAAGGAGTGGGGAGTTCTGCTTTACTTCCTTGAAAGTGCTGTATCTATATATATTATTTAGAATTCTTCTACATGGGAGATTATTCTCTTCCATGTATTTGTTTATTCATTCAATCATTTATTCATATTGGCATGGATCCATAAATATTTATTTTACACTTTGGGTTATAAATTAATATTATGTTATTTATTTTGCTGAACAGATTGTTCCAGCTTTGGGTATTGGGAGCTCTTTCAATTTTGTTGGGAGCTCTTTCAATTTTATCCTTTGGCATACCCCCATCACTGTGGGTTTTTCTGAGTGCTTCCTTACTTCCATGCACTATAAGGTTCACCCTGTATATTTCTTGCCCTAGTCCTAGAATCACACATTTCTCCAAGGAAGTCTTTTTATTGGAAAATTCTTTGAGAAACAAGAGCTGGTATATAGGTGTGCTCATTGTTACTGCGGCTTGTTTTTTCTAGGTCCTGTCAGTCGACAGAGAAAGATAATATACATGTATATATGAACATGTGTATATACACACAACTATGAATATTTCTATATGTAAACACCTGTATTTATATTAAAGTAAACATGAGTTCATACTTGAAGAGGTAATTTTTATGTGGACTCCTATGCTTTATTGAGTAAGTATCACTTCAGAATTATGCTAAAATAAGGCAGTCATGAATCTGAATAGTTGTTTTTAAGATTCATCAAAAAATGTAAATGAAATATTAGTCATTGAAGAAAAGCTAATGTCTAATTAGTAAGTACTTGTATCAGTGAAACTTAAGAAGGTAAATAACGTATTATTCAAATCAAATTTGATTTCTTTATTATCCTAATCAAAAACAATGATCAAGAAATATGATTTCCTAAATGTGAGCTTTGTGATTCACAGTGTTTCACTGAGTGGGCAGGAAAAGAAAATACGTCCTTCAAAGCACATTTTAGAAGGGAAGCTTCTAAGTTTCATTTAAACAAATAAGGCAAAGGTTGCCCTTCTTCTAATTCTAATTAACACCTTCTATTGAAAACACACATTTTTTTCATATTTATAAAGTTGAAGGTGTAATTATGTCAGAATAAAAGTGTGTATTCTAAAAATAACATAAGTAAAATGAGTGAACCTTTCAAGCCTACTCTATTTTTTCTGTACTATTTTCTCTTGAAAATAAAATGCAGCTATCAGTTCTCTCAACACAATAATTTACTCTATCACTGTCACTTAGAGAAATATACAACACAGTTCTAGGTATATTAAAATGATACTTGTTGAGGAGAAAACCATTGTTTTAGAAGTATATCAACAACCAAGTAACTATTAGATATATGTACTTTTATAAGAGTAGCTATGCTCCAATAACAAAGGTGGATTTCAAAAGACTATTGGAGGAATCTTTATCTCTCTTGGATTCTTCTGAAAGGAAAAACTGACTTTTCTCTCAGGAGTAGTTATATTTTATTGTATAAGCACGTGATATTGTATGTCATGAGAAAAAGTATAAAAGCACTAGGTTTACATTAGATGGAGGCTGATTCTTTGAATCATTTCCTCACAAGGGCAGTTTGAAATACCTAGGCTTATGGGTGGCTCTCATGCGTGATACAACTTTGACCTTGGCCCCAGAGGTGACTCAAAGACAATGCTCTTCTCTAGGCCCTGCTCATAACACCATTTTCACGTTGTAAAGCCTCTGTTATTAGCATATTAAAGTTATGGCTTTACTACTCAAGAGATTGGATTGAGAGTCTAGAAATTAAACTTAAAACAGCTTCCTAACATTAGATGGAACCTCAGGTTTTAGTTTTCATTTTTTGTTTGTTTTTTGTTTGTTTGTTTTGTTGTAATAAGTTCTTGGATGATCTCATCAGGCACATTCTCAGCTTCGAGCTCAATTCCTAGAGTATTAGACTACCAATCATGGCCAGTTAATGCGGTTTAGAGTTATGAAACAAAATAAATTCTATGATTAACACAAGGGCTATAAAAATCTCTAGACTGCTCGTTCTGCACCATGAACTTGTACTCATATTAGACTTCAGGTTTATATTCTGAGTTTACCATTTTGACTTTATGTCTCCTTGGGACAAATGTTCTCACATGACCTTTAATTATTGTACTGCCAGTGGAACCTAGGAAACAGACATCATTAGCAATCTTGCCTGGATAATTAAGAAATAAGTTCAGAGGGATAATTGCTCCATCATTATTTCTCTTTACCTTCTGACAAATTAACTTATCCTTTTTTAATATAATTGAGTTGAGCATATGTTCAAATCTACACAATTAACAATGCATTATTTTAAATTAAAAATTTATACACACACAAACTATGGTAATTCCCTCCTTCTACTCCTATACTTTGGGCAAGTGATGGGGATGGGGTGAGGGTAGAGTTTAAGTCAGTTTCAGCCAGTGCTAAGGATCTATTTTGCATTCATCACCTGGGAGTTATGACTATGTCAGTGAGTAGAGAGAATGGGGATTGGAGAAGACAGCCATTTAAATGTGGCGCTGATTGCTTTTGACATTTTAAATAAAGAAGTTTCTGTGTTATCCTACTGCTCCCTAACGGACCCATGCAGATGAATCAAGACAATACAGAAATGAATTTGAACCAATCTTACAGTGCCGTTGATTGTCCTAGCGGGAGTCCTAAAGCAAAGCCTACACTAAGTGATGTGGGAGGTTCTAGAAAATATTAAAGTGTAGCATGAGACAGCTCTGTCTAAAGCAATGAGTATTAAAATCTTAAATTGGTGGCAGGATTTAAGACTTTTATAAAGGTTCAAACGTCTGCATGTTTAAGCATACTGACTTTGAGAATGGATTTGTTTCTGAAATAGTTCTTCAAGAGTTAAAATGCACTGCATGTTTTAGTAGCTCCTTCTGGCTATAATGACACAGATAAGAGTCAGTGGCCATAGTCTCTCCAAATTTGTCCAGAAGTTGCCCCTTCACCTCCAGAACTTCCTGGTCTCTTAACTAAGACTCAGAAATTCACTGTTAATTACAAGTCTGGAGTCAGACGAAGATTTTTGGTGAGGAACAAATAATAATAATAAAAAAATTGTTTCCATCTTTTTGCCATCTTTATAGGAGAGAAAATAGAGATAGGCTTATGGTTTGGGGTTTTATGAGTACAATGAAGAACTAGAATGAGATGAATGGAAAAATCCAAAGAGTAGCGAGATTTTGCCTTCTCTCATCATTTCAGAATGAGCACTTTTCAGTCCATGGCATGAGTTAAAAGGTGGAAAAATAGATTATAAAAATCTAAACACATACAACCAAAACTAACTAACTATTTGTACTTACTACATTTAATTGTGTATCTACCAAAAAGGCTTATAGATTGGAAGAGAGAGTTATTTCAGCTAGTTTCCCCAGAAATATATAAAAATAATTAACTCTAATAATAGAAGTTTTAAGTAAGAGTTATATATTTATTATTGCTAACTAAAAATCACCAGAATACTTCATTATCATAAAATATAATAAAACTCAGTACTGATGGTTGGGTGGGGAATTTTAGAAAGTGTCTTTTCATCAGTAGTTAGAATAGGAAGATACACTGGAAAATTCAAAGTAGGGAAATGGGAATAAAGGATTAATATAAGGGTTGGATGATTAAGGTTAACTTAGGGTATTGGCACTGAGAGAGAGAGCTAACTACTGTCAGTTACAGTTTTAAGAGATTTACATATACTAAGTGATATAACCTGGCACAGGCCTATAAGTACTCTTTTATTTTACAGAATTTAAGAACCTATTTTAAGGTTGGCATGGATAGATCCTAGCACAATGCTTGGCACATAGTAGATGCTCAGTGAAATGATTAAATAAATTAGTGACTAAGAATGTGAGAGGCAATGAATGACTAAGAAACAACTCCAAGTTTTTAATCTTGGGGAACTGGGAGAGTAGTAGTATTACCAATAGAAAAACTGAAAAAAGTTGGAACTTGGGAAATTGATACATTTGGTATTAAACAAATGGTTAACCTAAAGGGTGCAGAAATAGTTTTAAGAAAAACATATGTGAGCAGAGTTTTATCTTTTAAGTTTTTTGGTTCTCCATGGCATCTCATAAAATGTTAAATATCCCTCATGGATGAGGAGATTGGGATATATGCTGATTACTGGGACTGCTTCTTTCTGATCCTCAGAAACTTTTTCTATATAACCTTTTCTTTTATAAACTGGATTTAATTTCGTCTGTACATTTTAACTTTAATGGAGGATAGACTACAGAGAGAAAAAGTCAAAAGTTGTAAGAGTGCAAGATGCCGGCTTAAATGGGACAGGAAAGCTAAAGTAATATTTAATTGTAAGATGTCTAATAGCCATTTTCATTGACTTTTTTGGAAGGTTACAGAGGGAACTTGAAGTGCTTTGCAGTGCTGCAAAGATTATGATAACCAAATCAGTAGAGGATCAATTAAAAAGTTGAAGCAAAAGGGAAAAGATAAGGATTATTGAAGGGAATGCATAAGCATGCAAGAGAAAATTCCTTAGCAATGAGCTGTCTATATTTTATTCCTCTCTTTCTCCAAATTGTCCTGAATTATTTACATATTGAATAATTAGAAGCTAAACCATCAGCTGTCCAATAGAAGTCCATTATAAACTTGTATATAATAAAAACTTATAAAATATGATTAGATGGGAAGGCAGTTATTAATCCTGCCAGCAATACCGGCTTAAAATGTTCCCATTACAATGAGCACGAACTAGAAAGGAGCCTATTTTTCTTAATATAAAAGACTTAAATGTGTTTGCTAATTAATATACGTTGACTAAGCTTCACTGTTTCTGTGCCAATTTTATTATTACACTAATCATTTCAGGTTCTATTATAATTATAATGTAGATCGTGACTATTGGCAGATGAAGGTTATGGATGGTGGGAAAAACTAATTGTGTCTCCAGCAAATATAGGAAGGTAAGCAGTAAATCCAATTAGAATAGCAAATTGATTGATCAACTATATTGTGTATTAATTTTGATAATCAACCCAAGATTTTATTATTTCAATATTAGTTAATGGCTGAAATAGCAAATATGCGGAAAGGTACATTTACAGCACTGCTTTAAAACCAAGGATGATTTTGACCCCAGGAGACCTTTGCCAATGTCTGGAGACATTTTTGATGATTGTTATGATTTGGGGAATGGGTGTTGCTACCAGCATCTAGTGGGTGCAATAAGGCACAGGTCAGCCTCCATAAGAAATAATTATGTAGTACAAAATGGCAATAGTGCTGGAGCTGAAAAACCCTAATTTCCAGCATGTATTTGTTATGGTTGTTTGTCCTCAAATTTTCCTTATTTGGGATTATATATGTATTGCCATGGACTTCAGATTATCTATAATAACTCTCAAAAGAACTCCTTTCTCTTTGTAAAGGTCACATGGGCAAGACCATCCTTATATGTCTTAATGATCATAAAATGATGACAACAGTGACTTGATGTCTAAAATATTTTCACTCCAAGGCAAATTTTCATTACTTTAACCTAATTATTTTCTCCATTTTATGTCAACTACAAGATAGTACGGTGTCTGGGAAAGACATAGACATGTGATGAGGACAACCTATGTCTTCATGTCCTTGAGAAACAATTGCTCATTCATTAACCTAACTGGAAAACTCAAACCTGAACGCTTTTATTCATTTTCATTTTGTTTGACAACTATAGGTCTAAATATTATAAATATTCCTCCACAACAAATATCGAACTACAGATGTTTTCTGCATGTAGTTTAAACTGTGATTTTAAAAAGTTTCTTATTGTCCTTTTTTTAAACTGATATATCATTCACTTTTTTAAAAAAAACTTGTTTATTTATGAATCTATTCAATTCTGATTGCCTCTATAGCCACTGTGAAATGTCATCCCAACAAGACTTGTTTTGCCTAGTCTTTCTTGCCTTTCTTCAATCCATGGATCATATAACATTTAGAATGTTCTTAACACTACTTGTGTGCTACGCTAGGCTTTGATTCCTCTAGTGATTCCCACTGTACTTCAGATAAAATTCAAGATGCTTAAAATTACCTACAGGGGCACTAATGATTTGGCCCCTGCTTCCCTATTTTATGTCTCAGGTTCTTTCTCAGATGAATGTGTTCTGATGACATCAACTTTGCTCTTCCTGCCTTAGGGACTTTGAATATGCTGAATGCTCTCTCTAGCAAGCTCTTCTTAATCATTATGATCTCTGTCTAGATGTCAATTCCTCACATAAGCCTTGTATAACTTTGCTCATTTAAAATTAGGGACCCCCTCCTTTAATATTTAATATTGTTATTCATAGCATAATAAGAGTATGTAATTATCCATCTATTTTATTTTATAAGTGTTTGAGTAATATACCTCTCCAACTAGAGAGTAAACTCATCAAGGCACCAGTATATCTCAGTATTGCTCATCCTTGTCTTAACAGATCCCAAAACAATACCTGACAGAAAACAGACACTCAATAAACCTAGAATGCTTCAGTGTAATTTAAGACTATTGTGATTAACTAATTAACCTTTTATCATTCAGAATAAGTAATGCAATTTTTAATCTTATCATATGCCTTATTTCACAAATATGCTTAGAACAACAGTTTAAAAAAAAATTCCTTCAACCATGCAAGATATAGTTTTTGAGGAGTTGTTGAATTTGGATGACATAATTAGAAGCTGTCAAAGCACATATCATGACAACTTTTAGCCTGAGACTGCCAGTCAAGATGTATTCCATTTAAAACAATCATGAGGTGAGAAGCAAGAAGAACTACAATCCTGCAGCCTGTGGAACAAAAACCAAATTCACAGAAAGATAGACAAGATGAAAAGGCAAAGTGCTACGTAACAGATGAATGAACAAGATAAAACCCCAGAAAAACAGCTAAATGAAGTGGAGATAGGCAACATTCCAGAAAAAGAATTCAGAATAATGATAGTGAAGATGATCCAGGACCTCGGAAAAAGAATGGAGGCAAAGATCGAGAAGATGCAAGAAATGTTTAACAAAGACCTAGAAGAATTAAAGAACAAACAAACAGAGATGAACAATACAATAACTGAAATGAAAACTACACAACAAGGAATCAATAGCAGAATAACTGAGGCAGAAGAACGGTTAAGTGACCTGGAAGACAGAATGGTGGCATTCACTGCTGCAGAACAGAATAAAGAAAAAAGAATGAAAAGAAATGAAGACAGCCTAAGAGACCTCTGGGACAACATTAAACGCAACAACATTTGCATTATAGGGGTCCCAGAAGGAGAAGAGAGAGAGAAAGGATCACAGAAAATATTTGAAGAGATTATAGTCGAAAATTTCCCTAACATGGGAAAGGAAATAGCCACCCAAATCCAGGAAGCACAGCAAGTCCCAAACAGGGTAAACCCAAGAAGAAACATGTCAAGACACATAGTAATCAAATTGGTAAAAATTAAAGACAAAGAAAAATTATTGAAAGTAGCAAGGGAAAAACAACAAGTAACATACAAGGGAACATCCATAAGGTTAACAGCTGATTCCTCAGCAGAAACTCTACAAGTCAGAAGGGAGTGGCATGACATATTTAAAGTGATGAAAGGGAAGAACATACAACCAAGATTACTCTACCCATCAAGGATCTCATTCAGAGTCAATGGAGAAATCAAAAGCTTTAAAGACAACCAAAAGCTAAGAGAATTCAGCACCACCAAACCAGCTCTACAACAAATGCTAAAGGAACTTCTCTAAGTGGGAAACACAAGAGAAGAAAAGGACCTACAAAAACAAACCCAAAACAATTAAGAAAATGGTAATAGGAACATACATAATGATAATTACCTTAAATGTGAATGGATTAAATACTCCACCCAAAAGACACAGGCTTGCTGAATGGATACAAAAAGAAGACCCATATATATGCTGTCTACAAGAGACCCACATCAGACCTAGGGACACATACAGACTGAAAGTGAGGGGATGGAAAAAGATAATCCATGCAAATGAAAATCAAAAGAAAGCTGGAGTAGCAATACTCATATCAGATAAAATAGACTTTAAAATAAAGAATGTTACAAGAGACATAACAATTTTAAATATATATGCACCCAACATAGGAGCACCTCAATACATAAGGCAACTGCTAACAGCTATAAAAGAGGAAATCGACAGAAACACAATAATAGTGGGGGAATTTAACACCTCACTTACACCAATGGACAGATCATCCAAACAGAAAATTAATAAGGAAACACAAGCTTTAAATGACACAATAGAACAGATAGATTTACTTGATATTTATAGGACATTCCATCCAAAAACAGCATATTACACTTTCTTCTCAAGTGTGCATGGAACATTCTCCAGGATTGATCACATCTTGGGTCACAAATCAAGCCTCAGTAAATTTAAGAAAATTGAAATCATATCAAGCATCTTTTCTGATCATGATGCTATGAGATTAGAAATCAATCACAGGGAGAAAAACGTAAAAAACACAAACATATGGAGGCTAAACAATACGTTACTAAATAACCAAGACATCACTGAAGAAATCAAATAGGAAATCAAAAAATACCTAGAGACAAATGACAATGAAAACACGAAGATCCAAAACCTATGGGATGCAGGAAAAGTAGTTCTAAGGGGGTAGTTTATAGCAATACAAGTCTACATCAAGAAACAAGAAAAATCTCAAATAAACAATCTAACCTTACACCTAAAAGAACTAGAGAAAGAAGAACAAACAACACCCGAAGTTAGTAGAAGGAAAGAAATCATAAAGATCAGAGCAGAAATAAATGAAATAGAAACAAAGATCAATAAAACTAAAAGCTGGTTCTTTGAGAAGCTAAACAAAATTGATAAACCATTAGCCACACTCATCAAGAAAAAGAGGGAGAGGACTCAAGTCAATAAAATTAGAAATGAAGAAGGAGAAGTTACAACAGATACCGCAGAAATACAAAGCATCCTAAGAGACTACTACAAGCAACTCTATGCCAATAAAATGGACAACCTGGAAGAAATGGACAAATTCTTAGAAAAGTATAGTCTTCCAAGACTGAACCAGGAAGAAAGAGAAAATATGAACAGACCAATCACAAGTAATGAAATTGAAACTGTGATTAAAAATCTTCCAACAAACAAAAGTCCAGGACCAGATGGCTTCACAGGTGAATTCTATCAAACACTTAGAGAAGAGCTAACACCCATCCTTCTCAAACTCTTCCAAAAAATTGCAGAGGAAGGAACACTCCCAAACTCATTCTATGAGGCCACCATCACCCTGATACCAAAACCAAACAAAGATACTACAAAAAAAGAAAATTACAGACCAATATCACTGATGATCTAGATGCAAAAATCCTCAGCAAAATACTAGCAAACAGAATCCAACAACACATGAAAAGGATCATACACCATGATCAAGTGGGATTTATCACAGAGATGCAAGGATTCTTCAATATATGGAAATCAAACAATGTGATATACCACCTTAACAAATTGAAGAATAAAAACCATATGATCATCTCAATAGATGCAGAAAAAGCTTTTGACAAAATTCAACACCAATTTATGATAAAAACTCTCCAGCAGGTGGGCATAGAGGGAACCTACCTCAACATAATAAAGGCCATCTTTGACAAACCCACAGCAAACATCATTGTCAACGGTGAAAAACTGAAAGCATTTCCTCTAAGATCAGGAACAAGACAAGGATGTCCACTCTCACCACTATTATTCAACATAGTTGTGGAAGTCCTAGCCACGGCATTCAGAGAAGAAAAAGAAACAAAAGGAATACAAATTGGAAAAGAAGAAGTAAAACTGCTACTGTTTGTAGATGACATGATACCATACATAGAGAATCCTAAAGATGCCACCAGAAAACTACTAGAGCTAAGCAATTAATTTGGTAAAGTTGCAGGATACAAAATTAATGCACAGAAATATCTTGCATTTCTATACACTAATGATGAAAATCTGAAAGAGAAATTAAGGAAATACTCCCGTTTACCACTGCAACAAAAAGAATAAAATACCTAGGCATAAACCTACCTAGGGAGACAAAAGACCTGTATGCAGAAAACTATAAGACACCGATGAAAGAAATTAAAGATGATACAAACAGTTGGAGAGATATACCATGTTCTTGGATTGGAAGAATCAATATTGTAAAAATGACTCTATTACCCAAAGCAATCTACAGATTTAATGCAATCCCTATCAAGTTACCAATGGCCTTTTTGACAGAACTGGAACAAAAAAATCTTAAAATTTGTATGGAGACACAGAAGACCCTGAATAGCCAAAGCAGTCTTGAGGGAGAAAAATGGAGCTGGAGGAATCAGGCTCCCAGACTTCAGACTATACTGCAAAGCGACAGTAATCAAGATAATATGGTACTAGCACAAAAACAGAAATATAAATCAATGGAACAGGATAGAAAGCCCAGAGATAAACGCATGCACCTATGGTCAACTAATCTATGACAAAGGAGGCAAGGATATACAATTGAGAAAAGACAGTCTCTTCAATAAGTGGCGCTGGGAAAACTGGACAGCTACATGTAAAAGAATGAAATTAGAACACTCCCTAACACCATACACAAAAATAAACTCAAAATGGATTAGAGACCTAAATGTAAGACTGGACACTATAAAACTCTTAGTGGAAAACATGGGAAGAACACTCTTTGACATAAATCACAGCAAGATCTTTTTTGATCCATCTCCTAGAGTAATTGAAATAAAAACAAAAATAAACAAATGGGACCTAATGAAGCTTAAAAGTTTTTGCACAGCAAAGGAAACTACAAACAAGATGAAAAGACAACCCTCAGAATGGGAGAAAATATTTGCAAACGAATCAACGGACAAAGGATTAATCTCTAAAATATATAAACAGCTCATGTAGCTCAATATTAAAGAAACAAACAACCCAATCCAAAAATGGGCAGAAGACCTAAATAGACATTTCTCCAAAGAAGACATACAGATGTCCAGGAAGCAAATGAAAAGCTGCTCAACATCACTAATTATTAGAGAAATGCAAATCAAAACTACAATGAGGTATCACCTCACACCAGTGAGAATGGGCATCATTAGAAAATCTACAAACAACAAATGCTGGAGTGGGTGTGGAGAAAAGGGAACCCTCTTGCACTGTTGGAGGGGATGTAAATTGATACAGCCACTACAGAGAATAGTATGGAAGTTCCTTAAAAAACTAAAATTAGTATTACTATATGACCCAGCAATCCCACTACCTGTCATACACCCAGAGAAATCCATAATTCAAAAAGACACACGCACCCTAATGTTCATTGCATTACTATTTACAATAGCCAGGACATGGAAGCAACCTTAATGCCCATCAACAGATGAATGGATAAAGAAGATGTGGTACATATATACAATGGAATATTACTCAGTCATATAAAGGGATGAAATTGGGTCATTTTTAGAGATGTGGATGGATCTAGAGACTGTCATACAGAGTGAAGTAAGTCAGAAAGAGAAAAACAAATACCGTAGATTAACACATATATGTGGAACCTAGAAAAATGGTACAGATGAACAGGTTTGCAGGGCAGAAATTGAGACACATATGCAGACAATAAATGTATGGACACCAAGTGGGGAAAGTGGTACAGGAGTGGTGGTGTGATGATTTGGGAGATTGGGATTGACATGTATACACTAATATGTATCAAATGGATAACTAATAAGAACCTGCTGTATAAAAAAATAAATTAAATTAAATTAAAAAATAAAACAATCATAAGGCAATTTGCTTATAGTATTTAAGATGGTTAGTGAGAAAACATACCTAGTTATTCTATAATAACACGATACACTGTAAAGATGGCAGACAACTAGACTGAACTAGAACTAGTCAATGAGAAGTACAGAAGTAAGGGTATTTTTTGTTATTTTGGAAATTTTGTGGGACTGCATCAAACTGCTCTTTCATATTCACCTATGGTTTCTGTTCTATATTTACAGAACTGGTCACTTTGAATCTTATGCTCATCTTTTTTTTTTTTTTTTTAGAAAACTATGTTAATTAAATCTCACTTTTGATTGAACACTAATCTAATATGTCTCAATTTTTTATGCATTAAGAAATAGGGTTTACTAAAGATAGAACTTACGTCTAGTTATAAAATTGTATTACGCTAATCATGGGCTTATCAGTAATCATTAAGAAAAAACTGTTGTCATGGATCCAGTAGACCATGTTCACTTGTAAGAGATATGTCCTAAGAACTTTCCTAAATCCCTAATTTTTGTGATTACAAGAAAAAATTCATCCATAGGGTCCTGTTTTCCTATTTTTATATATTAGTTTATACTAACAATAATAATGAAAAGAAAAATGAGACAGTGTAACATATGGATTGGAACTGAGATTTTAATGGAAACAGAAGAGTGCAAAGCTGGAAGTACATATTCACATATACTTAGTACAGGGTACCTGACAGAATCCCAAAGTAAATCATAGATACAGGGATCATTCACACGGTCTCAGATGCAAAGTGAGAATGCTGTCGTCAATGATAACACAAGGAAAGGAACAAACATTAGCTACTTCATTGCCCTTGTTTGTGATCATCTACTAAACATAAAATTCAATTGTTCTTTCGACTTGAAGATTCAGTTTAATTTTCCTATGAGGAATACTTGTAAACAGTTTAAAAGACAGATAGTACAAAAGATCTTATAGCAATCACATCTGGTCCCACTTTTTCCACTTCCCAGTTGGGCTCAAGGCGCCAACTCCTTTCAGTTCTTTTAGCTACTGCTTCCATGTTTTAAAAGTAATTAATGCAATTCAACCATTCAGTAAACAGTTACTGTCTCCAATGTGCCAGGCACTGTTCTAGGCACTTGGGACAAATGAGCAAACAAAGAAAGACACCTGCCCTCATGGAGCTTGTAATCTAAAGGGGAGGGGCACAAAAATAGATTTGATAAATTAGTAGAACATAGTAACTTATATAGTATAATAGAGAATAACTGCTATGGAAAAGGAAAAAGAATAGGGCAAGATGGGTGGAAAGTACTGAAGGGAAAAGTAGTCAGCAATTTTGAATAAAGTGATCAGGGTAACCTTTCAAAGAATGCGACATTTGAGCAAAGACTTGACAGAGAGGGAGTTGCCATATGGATGTTTCCTTAGAGTTCCTGTACTCTATGCATTTGCTACTTTTATTCTCTGTTTTTCCTATTTTAGACATTCCTGAAATATCTGTCGATCCTTGAAGATTCATTTGGATTTAACAGTAAGGGATTTAAAGCATTTTATATGCTCTGTGTACATGGGTAGTGCTTGTTGATTGGTAGAATTCATTTTAGGGTGATAAAGCAACAAATCATCCTTTCTATTGGAAAGCCCCAAATATTAGTATCTTACTTATTTTCTCTAGGAGGGGTCAGTTTCTCTAGAGAAAAAACTCTCTCTCTCTCTCTGTATATATATAGTTCCTGGTCTTGGAGCATAAGTATGGCTGCTGGCCTTGTAATGGATTAGGGAATAAAGCTGAGGGTCTTACTATTCACTTAGAGAATTTTATTTAATTTCCATCCTTCAATATTCTTGGTGTTTTGCATTCAGGAACTTCCTCAATAATTTCTCCTTGAGAGAAGGAGATAATCCACTGGCTCTTGTAGATCTGAGTTGGGGTTGTCACTGGCTACCTGGAAAAGGACGGTATATCCTAGGAGTCTAAGTGTGCCTTCAATAGATTTGTCCACTAGTTCTCTTATTTTCAAGCCCATCTTTTACTCTCACCTTCCAGGGTCGCTGGTCTCTTAAATTCCTAAACCTTTCTGGGAATCTGTTGGAAAATCACCTTGATTCTTAACTTTACCCTTTCTCTCTGCACATTTTAGCATTTTCTGTTTCACTAATTCAGTTAACATATCTCAGACCAAGTTCCATTTTCCAAAACTGCGTTTATATCTTGTCCAGCTGCAGTTTCATTTTCTATTCTGTCATTATAGATATTTATATTTTTAATTCTTTTTTAGTACTATTGGTAGAGTTCCTGAGGGCACAGCAATAGATATGAAGTCAATCAACCATGTTTAACCAGAAGTCAGTACAATTCAGTTAAATAAATATTTATCTGGGCTCTATCTAGTGAGAGGCACTGTGCAAGGTGTTATTGGGAACACACAAATTATTAGAATGATTTCTAGGCTGCAAAGGCTCAAAGGTTTGTGTGGGAGATAGATACAACCTTATACAGCCCTAACTCAAACCAGATTGATAAATACCATATGCTGAGTTGAATAGTGCCCTCCAAAAATGCACATCCACCAAGAACCCCAGAACACAGCCTTATTTGGAAATAGGTCTTTGCAATTGTAGTCAAGTTAAGATGAGGTTATATTGGATTAGGAACTCCTGGGGCCACTAGAAGGTGAAACAAGCAAGGAAGGAGTCTTCTCTAGAGGAAACATGGCCATGCTGAGACCTTGATTTCAGATTTCTAGCTTCCAGCATTTGAGAGAATAAGTTTCCTTTGTTTTAAGACACCAAGTTTGTGGTACTCTGTTATGGCAGCTCTAGGAAATTGGAACATGTTATAATACCAGTACAAAGTGTAATAGGAGAACACAAGCAGAACACAGCTCACCACATGTAATATAGGAGAGACGAGAACCTCTGCATTTACCTTTGATCAAGTGGAAATTCTACAAGTGAAAATGTGTTTGACATTATTAAATTATATGAAGCTCTTGATTATTTGACTGCTTTTTCAGTGACAATTGCTAAAGTGAAGATTTTTTTTACCACATCTACACATTTACACTTTAAAAATCACATCTTTTCTCAAAAATAATACCATCTGAATATATTTGAGAAAATAAAAGCACACACAGTTAACATCATGTAGTCATTATTTCTGAAAGAAAGTTGAATTGTGATTACAAGGCATTCTTGGCTCATGAATTTCTTTTCTATCAATAGCCATGCCCTCATTACATTTAGACTGGCTTTCTAACTTCATTAACATTGAGAGTAACTTTTAAAGAAATATTCTATTTTATTATTATAATTCAAGTTGTTACCAAGATTATCTCAGATAAAGCAAGAGTAACACTTTTTGGCATATATATTTGAATGTCTTGGAAGTGGAGATGACTGTTTAAAAAATTGAAGTCTAGAAAGAGATAAATCTTGTTTGACAAATCCTAAAGACATCTGAAGAAAGTGAGAAGTGCTGGTGATGTAAGATTCAAATTGTTAACATTTGTTCAGCAATTACGTATGAATTAACCAACCAATCGGTATAGAATTGATGCTCCTAAGACATTTCCAGTAAGCTTTGCAATCTAATTTTTAAAAGTTAACCAAAATCTTTAGGGAAGCTGAACCGGTGAAACAAGCTATGGCTGTAAACGCACTGCAGTTATCTGAAAATTGTTTAGATAGAGAGGAAAAAGACTTCATTCATCATTTGTAAGATCAAACATTTCCACTTGAGTAACTCACAATATATAATAAAATAGTTTGGTCCAGTTTCTCTCTTGGAGGCCAAGCACATACTAGCAATGTTTTTTTTCAAGCTTAAAAAGTGAAGAGTCTTTATTTTCTTCTAAAATCCTATAGCCTCATCCAAAACGAAATTGTAGCTTGCCTCCAGGCCTATGCCTCCTCCTGTATTCCCTTTATTGATAAACTGAAGCATGCAATTGTCAAGAGAGAAAACTGAGTCTTCCTAAACTATCATTCAGCTCTAACATCCAATCAGTTGCTGAGTTCTTAAACCACTAATCTCATGCCTTGGCCTCTTTTCTATTCTCTCCACCACTGCTCCAGGTAGGATCCCATTACTTCTTGACTAAATTACCCTAGTGGTCTCCCAGGTGGTTTCTCCTAGACCATTTTCTACACCATTCCCAGAATGATCATTCTGAATTACAAATCTGGTCAACTTAATCCTTGCTTAAAATCCTTCAATGCTCCCTGTAATTTTCAGAATAAAATTCATACTCCCTAGCTTAGCACAAAAAGCCCTTTATGATCTTTCATGCTAATAGTTCAGCATGATTTCCCAAGACCTCATCACATTGTTTGCTCTAGCTGCACTAAACCATCAGATCAAAACCTTGGGGCACATTCTGTTCATCTCCACCATGCCCTTGCCCATATTCTCCTCTTAAAGTGGGGCTACCCCTCCCCACCATTTATGATAAGCTGATGATACGTTATCCTGCAAAACTCCTTTCAAATGCCCCCTCCTTGGTGGGTTTGTCAACCATTAAGTTGTAGTATAGCCAGGTAACCAGCTTAATATTTGAGCTTTCAGCCTGGAAACAAATAAAGAAAATAGGGCATTTATAACTATGGTATTTTTAAGTAAGTTTTACTCTTACCGTATGTGATCTAATTTGTGATAGACTATTTTTAAATGCAATCCCTAATGCATAATAGCTAAGAACAGTGTTTAAGAGCATGGCCTCTGGAATTAGTCATCCTGTGTTCAAATCCTGGCACTATCATTTGCTAGCTGTGTGATTTTGGGCAAATACTCCTCTAAGCATCAAATTGCAACAAAGTAATACCACTGACTGATGGCACAGAGCTCATATTTATTTGCAGATCGTTCATGATTTCATCATACAAATCCTAGAACTGTATTTTATTTTATTTTTTACTTTTTAACTTCCTTATTGGAGTATAATTGCTTTACAATGGTGTGTTAGTTTCTGCTTTATAACAAAGTGAGTCAGTTATACATATACATATATCCCCATATCTCTTCCCTCTTGCATCTCCCTCCCTCCCACCCTCCCTATCCCACCCCTCTAGGTGGTCACAAAGCACTGAGCTGATCTCCCTGTGCTATGCGGCTGCTTCCCACTGGCTATCTATTTTACATTTGGTAGTGTATATATGTCCATGCCACTGTCTCACTTCGCCCCAGCTTACCCTTCCCCCTCCCCATATCCTCAAGTCCATTTTCTAGTAGGTCTGCGTCTTTATTCCCATCTTGCCCTAGAACTGTATTTTAAAAGGAATAGGTTTATAGGTACTTATAATCAGTCTAGATCCTAAATGATGTGAATGGAAAGAATATTGCTGTAATATGTTAAATACCTGCTACAATAATCTTTGGACGGCCAAAATACTAATAGAACTCAGCATCGTCTAATGTTATGTTGCTTACTGAAGCACTATTTCTTGAGAATAAATCATTGGAAAGAGAAGCAAGAGATGGACTTTGTGGTGAGATATTCTTTTTGTAATTCCTCACCTGTTCTCACTAGGAATAAAGCCAATCTACTAGAAACTGGTATTTGCTACCTAGGGTTGCTATTTACTGCCTCAGCTTTATCAACAGAGAGAATCCAAATAATGAATTCAGAGTAGTTTTATCTTCTATTTAACTGTACCCGATTAAAATACACATACAATTAGAAGTTCATTTTTGTAGATTCAAGTTATTAAATGGATATTTTGATGCAATTTAAACATAATTTATTCTACAGAAGAAATAATATTTTTGTGTTGAATTTTCATCACATGAATTTATTTAAACTACAAAATTCTCAAACACTGTGAAGCATGCTGGGTTAATTAGCATTAGAGAGCAAAAATATCATTGCATGTTATTTACAGTAGAATCTTCAAGCTCTTTTGGCGAGATTCATGTTCTAGCACATTTTCCAGAAATAACATTTAATAGTGCTACATGATATAAGTGATATAAATTAAGCTGAATCATGAAATGAGGCACTTATTTTTCTTCTCAGCCTTTCTGAAGAGTAGAAGAGAAAGAAATAGTAATTTATTTGAAAGTCTTTGTTCTTTTTTTTTAAAATGAAAAAATATTATTTTCACAAGAAGTTCATGTTTTTGAGAGGTAGCCCTAGGACAACTTGGTGCCCTGCTCTTGCCTGACCTGTAATTTTGTATCTCTGCTGTATGTTTTTCTGCTCACCCCAAACCCCATCCCGACACAAACACTTGAATTTACTTTCCTAAATGGTGTAGGTAAACTCTTAAGAAACTTGCTTTCAATGAAACAAAACAAAACAACTTATAGCAGAGTATCAGCTTTCAAGAGAATGTCGCAAATCAACATTAGGTGGTAGGAATAAAGCAAAAGCTATCCAGCTGATAGAATCATCTACTTTACCTTATCTCATAGGTCCACATGCCTGCCTATAAAATCAATACTTCTTGGGACTGACAAAGACTCCTTCCTCTTTGACCTAACTTTAATCAGGTTCCCTGAGCTCTCTGCTGGACAAGGTCTGACTTCGAGCTTCCCTCACTGTACCTCAAGAATCCAGTTTGGGCAAAATACTGATGAGTCAGCTTAGTGAAAATTTCCTACCCTTGGTATGTGCCCATTCTAGACATCTGATTTGAATTCCTTATCCCCCAAACTCAAAATCTTATCACCCTGGCCTGCCTTTAGCAAGAAATCCATTGAGCACATGTAGCAAGAATCTCCCTTACCCCGGATATTTCCTCTTACTAAATTTATATCCACTGATTCTTACCCTTCTCCGTAGTTATAAATCCCTGCTTATCCTCATTGGGGTTGGAGTTTAGTCCCCTTTCTTTCCCTGACTACAAAACCTCACTGTAGTAGCTCCCTTTGAATAAAGTCTGCTTTACCATCTTTAACAAGTATCATGAATAATTTTTCTCTTTAACAAGTCCTCAGACCAAATATTTCCTCTTTTCTGGTCTCATAGAACCAGGACACATTTCTTTGAGGCTACAGAATTACAGAAAACTCTCTCAGTACATCAAAGAGGGCTTCTAAGAGAATACTACTCCACAACAGAGTAGACTCTTTGATACTTTATATTGTCTATGCTGTCATAAATTTTTTACATAGAATCTTTGAAGACAAATCATGGCACAAATTTATTCAGTTCATCTATCCTCTCATCTGTACTGCCATAATCTTACAGAGTAAGTGATCAAAAATATTGATTGAATGAATTTCAGTTGTATATTTGTAAAGAGTAGAATTTTCCAACTTATTCTTGTTCTCCATTTGGGAATAGAGGTTTCTATTCTGAATTCAGCTCAATTTGAATATGTAATAATTTAAATAGGAATCTCTCTTCCTGAGATGGGTCATGAGTTTCCCCCTTAGAATGGTGTGAAGATGCTGGTTTTTTTTTTTTTTCCTACCTAGGATTTAATTTAGAATCATGTTATGGGAGTTGGACACTTATCTGAGAACTTTCTCTACTATCCCAGCATTCTGCAAATTGATTGGGGAAATAAAATATTACCCTGAAAAGAAACTCTCATTCAGGATTCCCTATGGGTCTCAATTATTCCAAACTGGATATACCAAGGCAGCAACTTCATATAGGTGGTTACTGTTTTGGTTCTGCTGATGTTTGTGTAGTGGTGCTTGAAGAAAGAGTAAGAGGATAGAGAAACAATTTGAGGATTTAATGACCAAGCATGGTGGGACACGCCATAGAGAGGGCAGGTTTCAAAATAGCATTACTACACACAGATGTACACCTTGCACTACCGAGTCCTTATCTAGTTTCCATACCTGTCCTATCATCAAGTTGCACACTCTCATCATGAGGCCTTGTCTGTTGCTTCTCTCCTTGCTTCTTAACCTTTCTCCCTTCTCTGGCCTACATTATCTGCAAGTGAAATTTGCTGAAGGTAACTGATACACTGAGGGCCAACTTCCTTTAAAAGAAATCATCAGACCTGACTTGACAACCATGTCTTTAGCAAAAAAAGGCAGACACACAAAAAATGCCCTAATTTGTAGTCTATTTAATGAATAGTTATTGCATGCCTACTATGTGTAAAGCACTTTCACATATGGTATCACATTTAATGCTGGGTGGTAGAACCATGTTTGATATGTAAATGAATACTCCAAGGGAGTAAATAATCAGTACCCATAGCAAATAAACAATACTACCAGGATTCAAACTCTTGTCTATTTGAGTCAAAGTTTGCACAGGGCACAATAGGAAGGGGCAAATGCCAGTAGGTAATTACTAGCATTTATGGCATGTTTTAGTTGCTTTCATTAAATTATCTCAAAACAACACTATGAAGTAGATATTTTCATTTTCAAATCCAAAGAGAAACTAAAGGTTCACATAGATTAAATAACTTGTGTGAGGTCACAAAGCCAGAAGGTGGTTGAGCAGGCACTTAATCCACGTCAAACACTTAATTGGTATGCTATGATGCTATGTGGCCATATAACAAGAGGTGTACAGAATTTCAGGAAAGGTCCAAATATTATGTACAGCTACCACCAAATTAAAAAGAAAATTGATAACAAACTGGACAAAATCACCAAAAGACTTCAGAAACAAGGCATTGCTCCAGTGTCTTTCTATCTGATTAGTTTGGGAAACTCTCTAATCCTGAATTACATTAACAAGATACTCCCAAAAACCTGTTGCAGAGAAAATAAGTAAAGGTTATTATCATTTTACTTAAGAAGAATTTAGAAGAATGAAAGCTCTTTCTTGCATGTGATTTTCTAAACTTACCCCATAATTAGCTGTGAAAATGAGATTAGAAACTCCTGTCTCTGACAACCAAATCATTCCTTAATCTAAGCTACAATCATTATAGAAATTTAAGGCTTGGAGATCCACCATTGTTTTAAACAGAATACAGAATCAAAACTCTCATTCTCCATTTGAAAAATCACTGAAACCAACTGACCTGTACTTTGCAAGAAATTGTGCTCATTGACTGTATCCTTGGTAGATAAAAATAGAATGTATAAAGCAATTAATTAAACTATAATCAGTAAACAATAATCCTAACCTTGCACATTAACTTTTTATCCCAGTGTCAATAATAGGTTTTAAGAGACATTATGAATTACAGATGAATGTAGTCAAATATATTGCAATTTTAATTTGCTAGCCCTGTTTATTCTCAACAAAGGAAGTATACATGTAATACCCTGAAAATGTGTTTTCTAATTAAACATTTCTTTTGTTTAATTAGTGCCTCATGTCACAAACATTAAATTTGACTTCATTTGAATCAAAAGATTCCATTTGATCCTTAAAAAAGCTAAAAAAAATATGAAGGACCAGCTTTACTATATCCATTTAAAAACTGTAGGAACTGAGGATAAGAGAGTGTAAATAATCAATCTAGAATGTTAGAGCACTTTGAATTGCAACTGGAGTCTAACTCCAAAACCATGGGGAATAAATGTGAATTAGATTTAAAAAAAATCCAAATTAGAGAGGATTTTAGAAGTTGCTTAGTCAGCATAGAGATTGGTTTCTACATTGTATATGAGAGAAGAGAAATAAGATCCTTTCAGTGTATAGAAGTTTTATGTTTGAGCACTTGGGGGTGAGGGTAGAGCAAGAAAACTCTTCTGGGAGGTTATGACATTGTACCTGTAAAATAGGTCTTATACCTGGAAAGAAAGCATTAGTATAAATAGCAGGTACAGAAGAGGAAACCTGACCTCTGATTTTTCTCAGCGAAAGGTGGAGAGACTCCACAGGATCAGTCTGGAATCTAGCCTTCTAGCTGCTTCTGCTTCAAGTTGTGTTCGAGAGAATCCTAAATCTAGCTGTTCAAAGCACAATGCAATCTTCTCGTCTCTCTTAAGGGGAGTGAAGGTAGGTACTTATGAGTTGTAGCAATCAGGAAATAAATGTTTTGCTAGTAGCAGCACAGGCCTGGGATGTGTTTAGGTTACTTATCTCTGAAAGGGCCTTCAATAAAAATTCACTCAAACTGGTGGGTCAATCCATGGAGAAGAACAACAATGGACTATCAGCTGTTTAATCAATTCAAATGGTGTTCATGACACCATTGGAAGATAATCTCTATCTCTCTGATCCAAAATCTGTTAAGATTTGATTTTATGTGTTGATTTCTCTATGTGTGCAGGCACCCAAACATGCATGTGTGGAAACAAGATACCTATCAGTGTCTCTCTATAGACATTTTCGACATACTCAGTAGTTTTGAATGTTCAAAATCTAGGCATCTTTTAGCTAGTTAAATGCATAGGAAGCTGTTTTACTCTAAGGAATAAGAGGAAAATAGTTTATTTCTCAATATTTCCTAGCTATTGTCAGTGCTAGCATAATTTTCACCATTATTTGTTTCTTTGAAGGTGGGAGAGATATCGGCATGTGCCTTATTAAGATAGTCTGAATATGGTAATTTTCATAATGAGATTTATTGTATATGCCTCCTGGAATAAAAAGAGGACTGCTCTATTCTAAAGCATTTAAATGGCTGTAGGATAGTTACATTCCATTATTTTTAATGGAACAAAATTTGTATTCTGTTCATTAGAATGCTGAATGAGTTGAAGAAACAAGCTCTGTTCTTATATCACTCATGTAATGAGGTAGTGTATAAAAATTTCAGTTTTGTGGTGTCACACACATGGATGGAATTTAAATGAATATAAATTAATAGCAAATACCCCATCAAAGAATACAGGTGATTTTTTTTTTTTTTTCTGTTTTTGGTAGTTCATGATTTCATGGCACACAACCCAGCTCAACAAAATTTTATCAAATGTATGTAATGCTGCAGCTAACATTTGAAAGATTTAAAAGGCTTCCCATTTTTCACTCACTTCTCTCATGCCTGGTGCAGTGTTTTATGGTAGAAATGTAATGAATGCTTGTTCAATTAAAGCAAAAGAATTTAAGATGCAATGGGATTGAGTTACAATGTGACTGAACACTTTGTCCATAAACTCTGAACCAGTGTCAAAATGAATGGTTTGTATTTTCATTCCCTAATTCACCAAAAGGAATCTAAAATATCTCTAGGGCAATTTATCCTGTTTTATTTACTTATTTCTAAATATGTTTGAAATAACTGATGAGATACAGTAAGCACAAAGGACCATGACAATCTTCCATTTTGTTTCTATAGTTCTCCAGACACTAATCGCATTTATTAGGGTAATTTACTTTGTCAATTTCAGCTTCCTGATCTTTCCTTTTCGCTCATTCCAGCTCCCATGTAAATCTTACCACTAAATATTTATAATACAACTCACCTAGATTTTTTTAATTTATCTTTACTACTAAATTTT
This sequence comes from Balaenoptera ricei, assembly GCF_028023285.1. NCBI lineage: Eukaryota > Metazoa > Chordata > Mammalia > Artiodactyla > Balaenopteridae > Balaenoptera > Balaenoptera ricei. The sequence continues at coordinate 63,588,419 of NC_082644.1, read as the reverse complement.
AGCAAAGGCCAGATAAACTTAAGTTGACTTTTAGAGTTTTGTTGATCTTACAACAAATTATTCTACAGTGAACATGATCTTTCCCTTTTTTTTCTTCTTTGCATTGCTTTTTAGCAGCAAAAGACATAGAAGCTGGACGTCACCAAGCTTGCCTAATTATAAGATATAGCTCCTGAAACTTCTTGTATCTTTACCCACAGTATTTTCTGCTTTTAGATATACAGCTAAATTAGAGTGGGAACTACAATTTATTGAATCTGTTGAATGCTACTATATCACAGTGGTTACATATATATTTCACAATATCTCTGTGAGGTAGATATTACTATCCTAGAAAATTAAACTATGTTAAATATTGATACTTGTCTAGAATCACTAGATTAAAAAAGATGTAGAAATGGAATTTTAGGAGCTTCCCTATTCAATTCAAAAGTCTGTATTCTTTCTACCATACCAGATAATAACTTGAAATATAGTTTTGAAATAAGGCCGAATGGAAACCTAGTCTGGTGAAATCCATTTTTTGATCAGTATACTTGTGATTCCCCAAACACATTGATTTTGCTAACTTACAGGTAATACTAGATATATTTTACTTCCACCTTTTTGTAATCATAAACATATTTATTACTGTAGAATATTGCTTCCCAGTTCTCAGCTGTCTAAAAACAAGGGAAGGAAAAAAAAAAATCTCTAAGAGCACCCTGAATTTGGGGTGGAATACTTATGTTATTCATTCTCCTTAAGATAATTTTCTGTATTATGTTAACAGTCACCCATTGCTTGCTACAGAGTCAAAACACACAGAGAGAACTTAAGATGTTGAGAGTTTTTCTTGTGAATTTCCTCAGTAAATATTCTAATTAATTGACATTTATGTATATGTGCCCATGTGAACCTTATGGATATTCTCATAAACAAAATAAGGCTTACCAGCATACAGTGTACACCACAAAACTTTATGTTTGACGCACACTCCTAAGTCCATAAGAATCCTCAAAAAACTTTACATGCTGACAATTAGGATATGTTTACTTAGACATATCCTTCACTTATCATTTTATATCACTATGAAGCACATTTTTGTATGAAATTTTCAGTCCATGAGATTCTAACCTGAATAAATCTTGCTCTCGTGCTTTCTCTCTCCCTCTCTCTCCCTCCCTCCCTCCCTCTCTCCCCCTCTCTCTCATACTGTTTTCACCCTAGTATAACATCTGACAAGGAAACAATTCCCCAAATATCAACTGACTGGATTCCAGGTTAGGAAGCTTTGAAACTCTGCTATTAGAAAATCTTTTTTTTTAATATATGTAGAGTTTCTGCAACTGACAAAGGATTAATGTCCAAAATATACAAGCAGCTCACTATCAAAAAAACAAACAACACAATCAAAAAATGGGCAGAAGACCTAAATAGAGATTTCTCCAAAGAAGACGTACACATGAAAAGATGTTCAACATCACTAATTATTAGGGAAATGCAGATCAAAACTAAAATGAGGTATCACCTCACACTGGTCAGAATGGCCATCATCAAAAAATCTGCAAACAAATGCTGGGGAGGGTGTGGAGAAAAGGGAACCCTCATTCACTGTTCGTGGGAATGTAAATTGATACACTCACTATGAAAACAGTACGGAGGTTCCTTAAAAAACTAAAAATAGAACTACGTATGACCCAGCAATCCCACTACCAGGCATATACCCAGAGAAGACCATAATTCAAAAAGATACATGCACCCCAATGTTCATTGCAGCACTATTCACTATAGCCAGGAAATGGAAGCAACCTAAATGTCCATCAACAGAGGAATGGATAAAGAAGATGTGGTATATATATACAATGGAATATTACTCAGCCATAAAAAGGAATGAAATTGGGTCATTTGTAGAGACATGAATGGACCTAGAGAGTATCATTCAGAGTGAAGTAAGTCAGAAAGAGAAAAACAAATATCATATATTAACGTATATATGTGGAATCTAGAAAAATGGTGTAGATGATCTTATTTGCAAAGCAGAAATAGAAACACAGATGTAGAGAACAAATGTACGGATACAAAGGGGGAAGGGTGGTGGTGGGAGGAACTGAGAGATTGGGATTGACACATATACACTACTGATACTACGTATAAAATAGACAACTAATGAGAACATACTGTATAGCACAGGGAACTCTATTCAATGCACTGTGGTGACCTAAATGGGAAGGAAATCCAAAAAAGAGGGGATATATATATATGTATAGCTGATTCATTTTGCTGCACAGTAGAAACTAACACAACATTGTAAAGCAACTATACTCCAATAATAAATTAAAAAAATATAAGTAGAGCTTCTGAAACAAAATTATTCTCAAGTTAAAAAAAAAAGACTCTGATTAAGGTGATTTATAGATAAGTTAAACAAGACGCTGCTTGACCCAAATAAAAAACTGAGGACATTATTAGCCAAATAACTCTTCGTAACATGTACATACAAGACCAGTTTTTACCCTTTCATGAATCATCCAATGTGGTTTTGTAGGGGAAGAATGTGTTAAGAGTAAAATAACAGAATCAAATATGCCAGTTATCTCCCAAGAGAAATATAGCATGGAACTAAGTGAGCAGAGCAGGATGCATGACATGATGCTCAGCCTGGTATCTATCAATATGTAAAATTACATTAAACAAAATCAATCACAGATACATTTACCAAATTACAGCCACTTTATGGTCAACAATTTTCCCAGAACTCTCAGGGAACACACAACAATCGTTTTATGAGTCTTCGGTGAGTGACCTCTGTGATTCTGCAAATATTCTTATTTTTACTGAGCTCATTGAAGTCTCAAAAATAAACTCTCTGCCTCTAAAATTACCAACTCATTGACATTCAAATTTGCCTTCATCTCCTCCTCTACATCGTTGATAAAATAGATGGCCCTTCTCTCTTTTAAGACGAATCTCTCCACTGCTCTTGGTTCCTTCTTATTTACATATATTAATCTAGAACCTTGGTCCAATGTTTATTTTCTATCTTGATGATAATTTAAATGTCTTCCTCTCTATAGTCCATTTCTTTCTTTAGTACATAAGATTTCTTACTCCTCCAAAAGTGGTACTATTTCAAGTTCTGTGCTCTGTTCACTCTATAGACTTTCAAAGGATGTACCTTTGAAAGTACATCCTTTGTACTTCTGTATCAGTAGAGAGGTACATCAGTGCCTCTCTACTGATAACTTCCCATCCAGTAGCTTGAGCTAAAGACCTCTTCGGTCAACCACCTCTTGAATATCTCCTTTCTCTTGGAAGACTCACAGGCATGTCAAACTCAAAATACAACTGATTACTCTTCTCTAAAACTCTGTTTTTCCTTCTGAATTTTTTATGTTGGTAAATGCAATCCCCCAAGCTTTAAACAACGAGGCAATTCTCCATGTGTCTTTTTTTTTCACCTCCTTTCCATAATTAGGAATGAAGTTCTGTCCATCCCACCCCTAAGCTTCACATCTGTTTCCCCCTCATAACCCACTGCTATTTCCTTTATCATCTTCACTAATTAGTCTTCTAACTGGTCTCTCTACATCTAATCTTGACTCCTGAGAGTTTATGCTCCACATTGCTACTAGTGTTGTATTTGGAAAAACTGCAGTTCTGATTGCCTTATTCCCGATTCTTAACCCTTTGATACCTCCTCATTTTCTACAGGATAAATTGTAAACTTATTCACCTGATGCACAAGGCTCTATACAATCTGGTCTCTGCCTTAGTCTCTAGCTTATTTTTCAAGTAGACCCCCAAGAACCAAGCTATTTCATGCCTTCTGGCTAATTTTCCAGCAATTCTTGGCAAAAAACCCACATTCAACCAACATTCAAAAAGCCACACACTACACTGAACAAAATGTGGCAGAAACAGCAAATAGGCTATCAAAATATGTGCCTTCACTTCCCTATCATAGAGCCATTATTAGAAAATCACCTTGCATTTACTTTGACCATGCCATAGGTCTTACCAATGGACTGTAAGTGAAATTGGCCTGGGTCACTTTTGAGCCAAGTTATTCAAGGATCATTGTACCTTCTCTATGCTCTTTCTTTTCCCCTTTCTGTTGACCAGATGCAGACAATAATGAGTTACTAGGGGAAGGCAAAGCCGTAAGATGAAAGAAGTCTGAATTCCTGAGACACTGCATGAAGCAAAGCTGTCTGCTAATAAGAATCATCCACATTGCACTGTTAATTGAGGGAGACATAAACTTCTCTTGTGGTAGACTACTAACATTGTGGGCTATATTTTTTGCAACAGCTAGTGTAACCCTAGATAATACAAGAGACAAAAATGAGTCAAGTAAAATGGAATTTCTGTCATTTAGAAGCCTTCAGTTTAGTTGTGTCATATTTTTCTACAATGTTAGTCAATATAATTTTTAACAGCTGTATAATATTATACTCAGAGAACAGATCATTTGCTCATTCTCTTAACATCAGACATTTCACTTCTAACTTTTCACAGTGACGCAAAACAATGATTAATAGCTTAGGGAATGTAATTTGTTTCTTTTTCTATGTTATTTCCATAGTCTAACTCGGGGTCCCCAACCCCCGGGCCACCGGTCCACAGCCTGTTAGGAACCGGGCCGCACAGCAGGAGGTGAGCGGCGGGTGAGCGAGTGAAGCTTCCTCTGCTGCTCCCCATCGCTCATATTACTGCCTGAACCATCGTTTGCTTTACCGCCTGAACAACTGCCCCCCCTACCCAGCCCCCCGCACCGCTCCGTCCATGGAAAAATTGTCTTCCACAAAACCGGTCTCTGGTGCCAAAAAAGGTTGGGGACTGTTGGTCTACCTCCCTTGAATAAGATTGCTGATCAAAGGTTAAAAGATTTAGATGAATCTTGATACTATGGTTTGATCCACTATAGAAGCCTGATAACAAACATCTCTGAGTTGGAAGGTTGTCTGATTCTAGAAGGTTGACTTTTAAAGTTTATGACACTGATACACAACATTGCAGAAACATTGTTATTTAATTACATGAAGACACTTTATAGCATCTTTATTTTTTTTCTAAAAAATACCTTTTATTTACTGAAACACACTCAAGTCATTTTCATAATAATCATCTTTCAGGTAAGAAGAAATTATTAAGCTTAGTAATCTTGATCAATTAAATGTTATATCTGAGGTGATCTATGGTTGGGGTTAAAAAAAAAAGTGATTTTACATTAATACTTTTTAAGAAGAGGTTTGAAACAAAGTATACAAATATGGAACAGCTTTCCAATGTGCCATTTAGAGTCTAGGGAGTAATAGACTTTCTTGTAATCCCTGAATTTACCATGATACTCACTGAAGTCAAATAAAGCTGACAAGTGAAATTCTAAAATCCTAAGACACAATCATAGTTTAGTGAAGTAACATTACTTTGTCTCTTCTTCTCATTTCCAAGCACTAATCTGTGCAAAGAGACCAAGGCATTATAGAAATGGAATAATACTATCATGCAAATATTTCATATCTGTCTTGAAAAATACTGCATTTTGAATTTTTTTTTTTTTTTTTTTTGCTGGCAGACAGGTTTTTTTTTTTTTTTTTTTTTTTCAGACAGGTTTTAAGGACATGAAGTAGAATCACTTTTCCCTTTATAAACACAGACTTAGGATTTAAGATTTAATAAAAATAGTTTGACCTCTGATTATGGTCTACTGTTTTAAGGCAACATTGATAGTAGCAAGATAGTTTTATTTTTAATCTCATCTACTTTTTATCATAATATAAGATAAAATCGTGAACAACAGTTAGATGTGAGTAGAAGTTCACGATGGAGGGCTCCTCATTGACTTTCAAATGCGATGATAATTAAGGTGGATAAACTCTCTGCTCTTCATCCCACCTGCAGGCTCCTGGATTGAGCTGATGTATGCCAGCTCAATCTTCTGACTTTTCATCAAGGTGTTCAATACACAGTACCTTCATTATAAGCTATAGTTTTCTCTATCATTAGAAGAAACACAAGTTAAGTAAGCTTTCCTCAAACAGCAGTGATTGCTTTCAAGTTCCTGAACATGCTGCTGGAAGCTTGACAAGAATGATTGATTTATCACTTTTTAAATAGATTCTTAATCTGCAAATCAATAAAAATGTTTCACTTCAGCAGTGGCACAGGGTGAATGACTCACCCTTGAAAGCAAAATGAACTAATGCTGCCTTTCTTCCTTTCTCTAATACACTCAGATTGCAATTGTGCTTTTTCTTTGCTTGGATTGCTTGCTAAACTCCAGTGCTTGGGAGTGCATAAGGTTTCAGCCTGGTTTCTCCATAAATCAAGTCAGGGATTAAATGTTAATCGGCTATGACTGTTATTTCAACACTGTTGTTCTCTTTGTTATGTAATGAGAAGGTTAAAACTGAAACATTCTTTAGCTGGACAAAATAAAAATAAAAGGTTGAAACACACAGGATATGGCCATTACCTCAGGATGTGGAGAACACTGTACCAAAGTGACACACAGTGCTTGCTGGGTTCAGAATTTGTAGAAATTATGGAAATCTAAATAATGGGTGATTAGCTTTATGAAGTCTATCAAGGAGTGAAATTAAAACACATAAGCTCAATGCTCCACATGCCATCTACTCTTCATACTTTACTAGGACACAGTAAATTCTAAACATTTTTTTTTTGTAATTGAAATATAATGATGTACATCATCATGATTCAGTATTTATATATATTTTGAAATGGTCACCATACAAAGTTATGACAATATTACTATGTTCCCTGTACTGTATGTTATATCCCCATGACTTACTTATTTTATAACTGGGAGTTTCTATCCCATAAATCCCCTTCACCTATTTTGCCCATCCCCAGTACCCTTACCTTCTAGCAACTACCAGTTTGTTTTCTGTATCTGTGAGTCTGTTGCTGTTTTGTTTGTTTTGTTTTTTAGATTCCACATATAAGTGAAATGATATGGTAACTGTTTTTCTCGATCTGACTTATTGCACTTAGCCTAATACCCATTAGGTCTAACCATGTTGCTGCAAATGGCAAGATTTCACTCTTTTTTATGGCTGAACAATATTCTATTGTATATATACATAAATAACACATTTTCTTCGTTTTCATATCTTGGCTATTGTAAATAATGCTGCAATGAACAAAGGGGTGCACATATCTTTTTGAGCTGGTGTTTTTGTTTTCTTAGGATAAATACCCAGAAGTGAAACTGCTATATCATATGGCAGTTTGAATTTTTAGGAACCACCATACTGTTTTCCATAGTTGCTGCACCAATTTACATTTCTACCAACAGGGCATTAAGGGTTCCCTTTTCTCCACATCCTTGCCAACACTGATTATTTCTTGTCTTTTGAATAAGAATCATTCTAACAGGTGTGAGGTGATACTACATTGTGGTTCTGATTTGCATTCCCTGATGATTTGTGATGTTGAGCATCTTTCATGTACCTGTTAGCCATCTGCATGTCTTCTCTATAAACATGTCTATTCAGATCCTCTGCACATTTTTTAATTGGGTTGTATGTTTTTTGATATTAAGTTGTATAAGTTCTTTATATATTTTAGATATTAACCCCTTATCAAATATATCATTTGCAAATACCTTCTCCCATTAGGTAGGATGCTTTTTATTTGTTGATGGTTTCCTTCACTGTGCAAAAGCTTTTTAGTTTGATGTAGCCCCATTTGTTTATTTCTGCTTTTGTTGCCCTTGACTGAGGAGACATATCCAAAAACAAAAAAACCCTTACACTGCTGTCAAATATCTTACAGCCTATGTTTTCTTCTAAGAGCTTTATGGTTTCACATCTTACATTTGAGACTTTATAATCCATTATGAATTTATTTTTGTGTATTGTGTAAGCTACTGGTCCAATTTCATTCTTTTTCATGTATCTGTAAAAATTTTCCCAGCACCATATATTGAAGAGGCAGCCTTTCTTCATTGTATCTTCTTACCTCCTTTGTCATAAATTAATTGACCATCTATATGTGGGCTTATTTCTGTGCTTTCCATTCTGTTTTATTGATCCATGTGTCTGTTTTTGTGCCAGTACCATACTGTTTTGATTACTTTAGCTTTGTACTATAGCTTGAAATCAGGGAACATGATATGTCCAGCTTTGTTCTTTCTCAAGATTGTTTTGGCTATTTGGGCTCTTTTGTGGTTTCAAATAAATTCTATTTCTGTGAAAAATGCCATTGTTACTTCGATAGGGATTGCGTTGAGCCTGTAAACTACTTTGGGTAGTATGGACATTTTAACAATATTAATTCTTCCAATCCATGAGCACAGTATATCTTTATATTTGTTTGTGTTGTCTTTAATTATCTCATCAATGTCTTATAGTTTTCAGAGTACAAGTCTTTTACCTCTTTGGATAGATTTATTCCTAGGTATTTTACTGTTTTTGATATAATTATAAATGAGATTTTTAAAATTTCTCTTTCTGATGGTTTGTTGTTGGTGTACAGAAATGCAACAGGTTTCTGTATATTAATTTTGTATCATGCAATGTTACTGAATTCATTTATTAGTTCTAATAGCTTTTTGGTAGCCTCTTTAAGATTTTCTATATATAGTATTGTTTCATCTGCAAATAGTGACAATTTTATATCTTCCTTTCCCAAAAGGATGTCCTTTCTTCCTTCTTTCCTTCCTCCCTCCCTCCATTTTATTTTTTATTTTTTTATTTTTTTGCCTGACTCCTGGGGCTAGGCCTTCCAATACTATAATATTATGTTGAATAAAAGTGGTAAGAGTGGGCATCCTTGTTTTGTTCCTGATCTTAGAGGAAAAGCTTTCAGCTATCACCATTGAGTAGGATGTTACTGGTGGGTTTTTCATATATGACTTTTATTGCATTGAGGTACTTTCCCTGTACACCCACTTTGCTGAGAGTTTTCTGTTTGTTTGTTAGTGTTGGGGGGCTTTTTTGGGCCACTCTGAGCAGCTTTTGGGATCTTAGTTCCCCTACCAGGGATTGAACCTGGGTCCTTGGCAATGAAAGTGCAGAATCCTAACCACTGGACAGCCAGGGAATTCCTTGCTGAGAGTTTTTTCATAAACGGATGTTGAATTTTGTAAAATGCTTTTCCTGAATCTATTGATATGATTTTATCCTTCATTTTGTTAATGTGATGTATCACTTTGATTGATTTGTGGATATTGAAACATCCTTGCATTTCTGAGATAAACCCCACTTGATCATGGTGTATGATCCTTTTAAAGTATTACTGAATTTGGTTTGCTAATATTTTGTTGAGAATTTTTCCATCTATGTTCATCAAGGATATTGGCCTGTAATTTTCTTGTTTTGTGGTATTTTTGCCTGGATTTGATATCAGGGTAATGCTGGCCTTGTACAATGAGTTTGGAAGTGTTTTCTCGTCTTTATTTTTTGGGAATGATTTGAGAAGTATAGGTATTAACTCTTCTTTAAATGGTTGGTAGAATTCACCTGTGAAGCTGTCCGACCCTCGACTTTTACTTGTTGGAGATTTTTAAATTACTGATTTAATTTCATTACTAGTAATTGGTCTATTCAGATTTTCTTTTCCCTCATGATTCAATATTGGAAGATTTTGTGTTTCTAGGAGTTTGTCCATTTCTTCCAGACTGTTCAATTTTTTGGTGTATAATTGTTCATAGTAGTATTTTATGATCCTTTGAATTTCTATGGTATCAGTTCTACTTTCTCCTCTTCATTTTTGATTTCATTGATTTGGGTCCTCTCTCTTTTTTTTCATGATAAAATTGATAAACCTTTACCTAGACTTGTTTATCTTTTCAAAGTACCCTTAGTTTCATTGATTGTTTTCTTTCTTTCTTTCTTTCTTTTTTTGTTTCTATTTTATTTATCTCCACCCTAGTTCCTTTAGGTGTAAAGTTGGAAAGCTTATTTGAGATTTTTCTTGTTTCTTGAGGTAGGGCTTATCACTATGAACTTTCCTCTTCGAACAGCTTTTGCTGCATCACATAGATTTGGGAAAGTTGTGTTTCTGTTTTCATTTGTCTCAAGGTATTTTTTTAATCTCCCCTTTGATTTTTGTTGACCTATTGACTTTTTAGTAGCATGTTGTTTCGTCTCCATGTGCTTGTGGTTTTTCTAGTTTTCTTCTTATAATTGATTTTGAGTTTCATACCATTATGGACAGAAAACATGGTTGATATGCTGAAAAATCTGCTTCTGCTGAAAAATTCAATGAAAATCCTTTGGGGCTTCTCTTATACATAACTAGCTGTTTTTCTCTTGCGGCTTTAAAATTTTTCTCTTTATCTTTAACTTTTGACATTTTTTTTTTTAAAGATTGAAATAAACTTTTATTTGTATAATTCTTCTAACTTTTATCTAGAATCAGTGTCTACCCTCTTAGCAAGTTTTTGAGTACACAGTACAGCATTATTAACCATGGGCACTAGGTTATACAGTAGATCTCTAGGACTTATTCATCTTTTTTTGTTTTTTAGTATTTTATTTTATTTTTTTAATTTATTTTTTTAACATCTTTATTGGAGTATAATTGCTTTACAATGGTGTGTTTGTTTCTGCTTTATAACAAAGTGAGTCAGCTTTACATATACATATATCTCCATATCTCCTCCCTCTTGCATCTCCCTCCCACCCTCCTTATCCCATCCCTCTAGGTGGTCACAAAGCAACGAGCTGATCTCCCTGTGCTATGCAGCTGCTTCCCACTAGCTATCGATTTTACATTTGGTAGTGTATATATGTCCATGTCACTCTCTCACTTTGTCCCAGCTTACCCTTCCCACTCCCTGTGTCCTCAAGTCCATTCTCTACGTAACTTTTGAAATTTTAATTATAATATGTCTTGGTGTGGATCTCTTTGGTTTCATCTTTTTTGGGACACTGTGATTCCTGGACCTGGATGTCTGTTTCCTTCCCCAGGTTAGGGAAATTTTCAGCCATTATTTCTTCAAATATGTTTTCTACCCCTTTCTTTTTCTTCTTCTTCTAGGATCCATATAATGCAAATGTTAGTATGCTTGATGCTGTCCCAGAAGTCCCTTACCCTATCCTCATTTTTTAATAATTCTTTTTTTTTTCTATTCTATTTTCCACTACACTTTCTTCCAAATCACTAATCTGTTCTTCTGTATCATTTAAATCTGCTGTTGATTCCCCCGAGTGTATTTTTCATTTCAGCTATTATATTCTTCACCTCTGATGGGTTCTTCCTGAGTTTCTCTAAATCTTTGTTGAAGTTTTCAATGTGTTCTTCCATTCTTCTCCCAAGTTCAACCATTATAACCATTACTTTGAATTCTTTATCTTCACTTTATCTTCACTTTTTCTGAGGTTTTGTCTCATTCTTTCATTTGAAACATATTTTTCTGTTTTCTTATTTTGCTTGGTTCTCTGTGTTTGATTCTATGTATTAGGCAAAACTGCTACCTCTCTTAATCTTGAAGGAGTGGCCTTGTGTAGGTGATGATCCTTCTTTTTCAATCCTGCTGTAGTTTTTGCTTGTCTCTTGAATCTTTGTGATTGTCTGTACTGCCTGATTGATTCTAGATATGCCCGTTTTTGTGGGTGTGCCGAGACCTGTCCGTGTTTCAAGGGGAAGAATCTCATTTAGCACCTAGTCAGGCTGATTGAATGCCAGACCCTCAGGCAGCATATATTAAAGTACACAGATATATACATCCAGCTGGACTACAATTGTAATCCCTGCTGTTCTCCAGACCAGGAGATCTGGAGGTGTCCCATGGGTGACAATTGCAAAAATCAGCACACCTGATGAGTGTATAAGCTCACTTCTAGGGAGTCTTGTCAAGCTGTAGTAAGGCCAAGGGAGTGGACTAGGATGGTGTCTCCCTGCTTACATTCCCTGGGAGTGCCTCCTTAGACTCTAGATATCTGGGAAACCTACAGCCTGCCCCTCAGGGTGAAGCTCCAAGCTAAGTAAATAGACCTTTATTCACAGGAAGACTGGGGTTGTGTTTTAGTCTGCAGTCTGTGCAGTGCTCTGGGGGTGGTGGCCTGTCTAGAACTGTCATTCCAATCATTATTTTCTCATGGAGCTCAGGAACACCAGCTCCCTTAGCCACCAGGGCCAGACCATCAAGGGGTTTCCCCTGTGTGGATTATTCACACACTTCCTGTAGCTAGACAGCTGGAGTGTGCCTAGCTGGATGCAGGCTTGCTCTCTTGCTTCAGGAAGACAGAGGGGAAGATGACTGTGCCTGCCTGTGGGCTTCAGCAATGCAGCATGAGAATGCATTGGTTTTAGGCTGGGAGTGGGAGATTACCAAGAATGCTCATGCTCAACAGACCCAGCTAGGGTGCAGGGGAGTGTTAAGTGGCCTTAGGCTAAGAAATAACAAGACCACTAGCACTGACCAGCTCCAGTCAGGAGGTGGAGGAGTGCTGCACCCATCCATACTCTAGGGAGCAGGAGAATGCCACAACTATTTATGCCCACCCACACCCCACCCAGGGAGCAAGGTAGTGCTGCAACTGCTGTAGCTTTCCAGCAATGCAGTGGGATAGTGCCAGAATCATGTCCCCAAGTCCAAGCTCACCCCTGTGCTAGCGGGTTAGGTGGGGAGTGCAACAATGGTGCCTGCCAGTGCCTGCATCTCCGGGGAACATTTCTATTGTCCCATGTCCTTCCAGCTAATGCTTTTAGATTTGTAAATATCTGTCCTTCACAGCTCTCTTCAGACTGCTGTTATTTCACAGGATCTCAGGGTGAGGTGAGTGAAAGGTGAGTGAAACCATACGTGAGCTCTTTAAGAGGGGAGACTCAGTTTTCTTGAACACCAGCCCCATTGTTTTTCTAAGCCAAACACTTAGGGGGCTAGTTTCTCAGGTGTAGATCCCAGGGGTCAGAAGCCTGAGGTGGAGGGTACCAACCCCTTGCTCCTCTGGAAGATCCCACCGTGTACCACTGGACCAGAGGTGGGGTTTTTGGAGAAAGCATTTCTCTGCTTCTCCTACCATCTTGATGTGGTCCTTTTTATCCTTTGTTGTAGAGCAAGTGTTCAGTTAGTACTCAGGTTCTTTTCAGAGGGAACTGATCCAAATGTAGTTGTATATCTGTTGTGCCCACGGTAGCAGGTAAGTTCAGGCTCTTCCCATGTCACCTTCTTGAACCACCCCCTAAATACCTCTTCTTACGAGAAACTTTTAGGCAGTTCAGAAGCTGTCCTAAATACTTGAGAATTCCAGAAAGAAGGCACATCACCCTTATAATTGTCAAATGTTTCTTAAAATTTTTCTAGCATTAGTGATAATTAAGAAAATAAAACCCAAAGAACCCATTACAACTTTCAGGTTTGATATAAGATTTTGTAACAGTTTACATTTAATTTGACAAAGTCTTAGTAACAAATATTTTTTCTGAAACACTTTGAAGTAACTGCATGGCTTTGTAAAGTCCTTAAAAAAATTGTAGTGGCATTTTCACTTCAATTATATCACTGATACTAAAAAGAAAACCATCTAAAATATATTACATGAGAAGTCTAGCTTTAACTTTTGAAAACTTTTGAAAAACAACTTCATTATTTTATACAGACAATAGTTTCTTTTGAAAGAGAATAGAAATTGACTCAAATTAGTAAAATTTCCTTTTTTTAATCTTAAAAAAATATTTTATTTAGGCTGAATTTAAAGAAGCCATATCTTTCCCCTTTATTCTCTTTGTTCTTATTTTTTCCCAATTCCTGCTTACCTACTTTTCTTCACCCACATATCAGCATCCATAGACAGTGTGGGAAAGAAAGGAGGTGAGATTGGGTATTTTGTCTTTATTTAAAAGCTGTGTTTGTTGAGAACCCAGTCCAGTGGGAATAGAGCTTATATTTATAGAGCTATATCTATTTATAAGAAACCCCATTTAAAAATATATCACTCATCTAGTTATCAAAATAAAATAGGGAGGAAAGCAGGACAGAAAAGCAAACACTGCTACAAATGTTTCATCAGTCTTCCTAGCCCCTGGCTATATTTGAGTGACATTTCACATACACCTTGGCCCTTTATACTGGCCCTCTGAGGGATGCCACTGTTATCAGCCTTCACGAATGACCTTTCTGATTTTATTACACTGCATGGATTGGGTAGACCTTCCTGGTGGCCAGTGACCAAGTATAATTCAAGATCATACAAGACCATCCTCATATACTGAGGTTGCAGCAGGGTGGTGGATATGTGGTGGTTATTAAGCACAGGGCTTTTAAGTAAACTTATAGTGCAAAATCTTTATTGACCATATTTTCAAAGTGTGGGAGAGTAAATGTTCACATATATTCACACAATTCATAAGCTAGAAGATATACCACAAAGAGTTTACTATAAGGCCTTTGAAGGAGGAGTTTATGCCACAGGATGACCCTAACAAAACAGCCAAAGCATAGAGACCTAAACTTTTTATATTGTATTCTTCTTCTTCTTAGTCCAATAAGCATCTCAGGTAAATATTTTCATGGGACACCACATCATCTGCTTCTAAGATTATCTATTCTTATGTTATCTTCACATCACATTCATGAGGAGACATGGGAAGGCTCCTATTTCTCTTCAACTACCCATATTTTAATTAGACTGAGAAGTTTTATTTTGTTCGAAAGCCAGAAATATTCTGAATAAGACTTTGGTCCATAAAAATTACCTAAACAGGCTTTACCTTTAACCAAGAAAGTGAAGAGACACTCTCTGCCTTCAATACCTGGCTTTCGAACAAAATAAAACTTCTCAGTTTTACAAAAGCTATGTATAATATGAAACTATAAAATTCAAACTATATTTTCTTATTTGGTTTTTCTCATGATTCTCACTATATGTGACACATACACTATTTTGACCCTGAAGAAATTGAAAACATCTCTAAAGCCCAGAATTCACTGAAACAAGGATCCTGTTTGTATTAAAATGCAGTCTATCAAATATCATATGACATCGCTTATATGTGGAATCTAAAAAAAATGGTACAAATGAAGTTACAAAACAGAAATAGAGTCACAGGTGTAGAAAACAAACTTATGGTTACCAGTGGGGAACGGGGGAGTAAATTGGGAGATTGGGACTGACATATACACACTACTATATATAAAATACATAACTAATAAGGACCTACTGGATAGCACAGGGAATTCTACTCAATACTCTGTAACGACCTATATGGGAAAAGAATCTAAAAAAGAGGGATATATATATATATATATATATATATATATATATATATATATATATATGTACAACTGATTCACTTGAGTGAATAGTACACCTGAAACTAACACAACATGGTAAATCAACTATGCTCCAATAAAAATTATTTGAAAAAGGCAGTTTATGAGTATCTGATTCTTCTATAAAATCACAGTTAGAAATAAAATACATTTGTCAAAATCTTTAGTTCCAGAGACGGGCCATTCGCATTCACATTCTAATTTTCTAATATTCATAGCTATATGATATTAGCAAAGTAATTCATTTTCTCTCATTCTAAGTTTATGCATTTGTACAATGGGAATAATAGTAGGGTCTATCTCATATGGTTGTTGAGAGGATTAAATGAGATAATTCATGTAAGGTGTTTGGCACACAGTAAATGCATAATATATGCCATCTATTTTACTAACTTTATGGTAATCATTAACTTGATTTTGATTGAGGCACTTTATTGCCCTCATTAAAATATACATTAATCCATCACCTAATATTTATTGGCAAGGCACACTGGCACAGTCTTAAAAGTATTTGCCATAGATAATTACGAAATCATTGGAAATTCTGGCTTCTCAAGGCCTGAATAGTTAAGCAGTTACTCAAATTATGCAAGGCTCCAAGTGTACAGGGGAACTCATGACATGGAAAATGAACACGCTTTTGAGTACAGTCAATAAAATGGTATGAAAGATACTATAGCTTAAACACCTTTTAAAATATCACACCAGTAAAGAGTCCTATGACTTTCATCAGTGAAATATGTTGTACTCATACTATTCTAAAATTTGAAATAATAAAAGCTGCCAGTCATTAAGCATTTACTTTTGGGCCATGGATCATATTAATGTTTTATACACATAGCTGAATTTAATTAACAATTTTTCTATGAGAAGAGTATAATAGTCATTTTACATATAAGAAAGCAAAAGACCAGAGAATTTAAATAATATGTTTCCAAGTCACACACTGGTGGCAGAAGCTGGAATTTGATCGGAGTTTACATTAGACACATCACCGTACCATGCTACCTCACAAATGCCTATTCCTTATTTAAGAGACCATTTTGGTGTCATCTTACACAACTGGCATGCATATATAGCAGCAAAGGTCTCTGAGTAACATAAGTGGGCAGCAGGACCTCAGTCATGTGACCTGGATCACTGCGCTGCTTTATTAAATGAGTAAATCTTTGCAACACTAAATGAACACTACATGTCCTTGGTGTTAGAGAATTTGGCACTTATGGTTTCAACTTTTTGTAGAGATTTCAAGAGTCCGTGGAGTCTAATAAATTTGTGATTTTGTTGAGGTAGAAATTTAAAAATGTACTGCCGCTCTGGTATGTAAGAGTGAGTCATTTAAAAAGTGTAGAGATAGAGCTAAAACAGCATCTACATCTTGACATATTATTCTACAGTATTTCTGTGTGGTTAACTTGGATCAAATGATATTTAGCAATTTCTATTATGTTATTTTTTAATAGAAAAATTACCCTGCCAAGAAAATTTACTAGGGCTGGTCTAAAAGAATTAGTGAAACTTTTCAGTTACTCTTTCCTGTATTTCAAAAAATAAATAATTAAGATATTTTGAATATATCAGGATGTATCATTCTTGAGAAGCTGCTGTTATATTGTAGATCAAGATTTGAGTATGATTCTCCTAATTATACCATTCAAATGGTTACTCTGTGCATTAACAAAATGAAAAAAAAAGATAATGTGTTTTATAAAAAAAGAGGAAAAGAAAACCTTATATGGTGAGTTAAATCAATAATAAAATGTTTACAAACTGTACTGAGATTTAATTTACCCAGATATTTTTCATTTATCATTTATTTTCATTCTTGAAACAACCCTGTGAGGTAGGTGAAATTACAATTATCCTAACTTTAAATGTGGGGAAATTGAGACTCAACGGAGTTAAGTAACATGCCCAATGCTAATAAATTAAATCTGACTCAGATCAGGTCCTCTAACGCCCAATTCTGTGCTTCCATCTTAACAATCTACCTTGCTAAGAATCATTTAAAATTTTTTAACCAGTTTTCATACCTGAAACCAATTAAAAAACTATTGTACTACTCTTATTCCCCCAAATCTACTTCTCTAGTACTAATTATGTCACTAATGGTGACCATGGGGGCAATTGATTTCACTTTGGCAATTCTATACACACTTTGTTAAGTGAACCCCACAATAACTAATGTTATTATTAGGGCTGAGGAAAATTAAGCACAGAGTGTGTGTCCTCACGAAGGGCAAGAGAGGAGCCTATTCAGGAAGTCTTATTTTTTAGCTTTGGATAATATGATCTTTCCACTCAAAGCATCTCTTTATTGACAGTGGTAATATCTAATAATTCATTTGGATAACAGAGAATGGGCAAGGTTATATAATTCTAAAATTATTTGTGTACTGACAGAATATGTTTTTGAGATGGTATTGAATTTAAAAAACTTAAAATATAAAGAAATCTTCAAAATAATAAGATTTGTCATGCATATAGCTCTACCTTTATGCTCATTTTATCAATTAGGAAGCTGAGATTCAGAAAGACTGAGTGATTTTCCTAAGACTGCAGAGCTAATAAGTAGGAAGAATTCAAGAGTGGAAACCAGATATTTGGACCTTTAATCTTTTAAAATAAAGTCAAGAAAAACAATGAAAAATAAACACATTTTATTATAGAAACAAATTTTGAATAAATAGGAAAACTATGAAAGAATTAGAAGTATTAAAAAAAATAAGAAGGTAAGGTAAACACAAAATAAAGTGAATAGGGAAATAAATGTCAGGGGAAGAAAGTAGGAGAACCTAAAAGAAAATATGCAAGTATTCCAAAAGGTAGAAGAAAGAAGAAAATTATTTTTTCATAAATGACTTATTCAAGGTCATGGTTTCATCATAAAAAGATATAAAGACATTCAGCCTTTGGTTTAGGAGTTAATAGCCATGAGCAGCCCACCTCTCTCATCCAAGAAGCTAATTACTTTTGCATCAAGACCCATACCAAGTAGCAGTGGCTTAGTCAATACTAGGCTGGGTGGGTCCATGGCTTCAAGAATAAGTCACAAAGCTAACCAGACAAAGTAAAAGGGACTGGGCCTGTGTTTAATGAAAAGGTTAATTGAATTCAAAGAATGAAATTGTTCTATAGTTTACCAATAACAGTTTTACACAGATTCCCTGGCAGAAAGTGCTACCATTTACTGAAATTCATGGTAAATTTGTAAACACTTGGCACAGACTCACTTATATTGAGTAAAAGCAAAAAAATTAAAAAAGAAGTCCTACATGTAAATGACAAGAATGTAAGTTAAATCCACCTCTAGCCAAGTCTTTCAATGCTGCTGCTTCTTTTGGAATATTTCCTGTTCTGGTCAATGTTTCTTGATAAGCAATCAAAGTATTAAACATGCTTGCCATAGAATCTAAAGTAATCAAAATGGAAACAGTTATTTGATTTTTGCTTCAGTAATTTTTTTCCATCTTGCTTTTTCTCATTAAAAACTTTACAATTGTAGGGACGACTCAAGATAATAAATGGTAAGCCTATGAATGATTTCACAGAAATTTGGGAGAATTATATGAAAATACATGTAACGAAGCTCAGAATATGAAAGAAAACACTTTAAAACAGCCATATACATGAGAGACAGTAGTAATACATTGTGTCTATTCTAATTTAGTTTCTACAGCAAGAGGCTTACCTTAAGACAAGGCAGAAAATGAGAAACTTGGGTAGTGGTAATAATAATAATAATAATAATAATAATAATAATAATAGACTTTTATGTGGCTTGGTAATTCAAGAATATAGTTCAAGAGTACTCTTATTTTTTAACCAGATATTATATTTCAGTCAAGTCTATGTACAGCATACCCTACATGTATGCTAGTAGGCTAGTATGCACACGGTGTTTGTAGTTTATGTTGAATCAAATAATGTTATTTTTGGTGATCCCATTTAATGTTACTCTAAAGCATGTGAATTTTAGATCAAGTGAATGTGATTCCAACATGACCAGATAAAAGTGAAGAAATTAGAAAAAAAGATAGTTGTTTTTAAAACATTTTTTATATTCTATTTACTAGAGCTAATTATAAATAGGTTAAATGATAAAATTTTGCAAAAGGAGAGATGCTACCAAGGGCAGGATGTAGGATCATACATATGAAGTGTTCTCTATGAAGACAGGGAGCAGGGAAAATGTTCCACTTACACCATCCATTCTTAGATGTATTGTGTGTCTGCTGCTCTTCATCAGGCTCTTTAGGGTACGTTTGTCAATTTAGGGTGTGCATTCATATTGAAATATCAGGGAAATTGTGAGCAAAACAACTTGCTCAAATTTTCTTTTTCATCACTTTGGCTAAAGTGTTGAGAGGTGAGGGTTGAAGTTATGGTAAAATTAACATTATGAGGAGAACACTTTTTTCTCTCTTTTTGTTTTTTGAGACCAACCCTCAGGTAAAAATAAACTGTGGCTCGGGGAAACAACAGTTGTCCTCTTCTCAAAATCTCCCTGAACTGTGTAAGAAAAATCTCTCAGGAAAACCTGATAACAACAGGAGAAATTCTCCCATTTGGAAGTACAGAGGCAGGGTCATACAGCTGGCTACTTATTCTTTGTTTATAAGTTCATACCAAGAAAAATATGTGGACAATCTTTATTTCCCAAAGTAAAGATTCATTCATTGATGGCAGCCTGTATTTCCTCATCTCATCTTTTCACAAATATGAATTGTTTTTGTTGGTTTTTTACTTTACTAATGTTAGAAGAATATATATTCCATGTCCTTCTACCTAACAGTAGATAGTAGATTATAACCTTAAAAAACCTTTTGGATGATGACACTGAGTTTTAATTAAATTTAATACAGTTATATTTGTTGCTATTCTTGAGTTGGATATACACAAGCCAAGAAGTAGGGATAATTAAAGCAACCTCCCTTAGCCCAGGCCCACAGCCTGTTATCCAGCTTTAAAAAGAACCCTCCTATTTTGTTAGAAAATGATCAAGAATTGAGCAAGAGGGAGTGTGACAGAATGATACTGATTTCTATAACAAACTAGGTAAATGTCCAGTATTCCACTGTGGTTTAGAGACTCAGTCCTCAGTAGCTGTTAGTTTCATTTGCAGAAATGACTTCATATTTAAGCTTAAAGCTGCATGAATACAAATGGGTTATCAGCTAATTTTTCTGTGGTCTCTGAGACTTAAATACCGTTTTTGGACCTATTAAATCATGTTCTGTATAATCCCTTCACTGAGAATCCCTAGGGCCTACATTCCCAGAGTCACATCTATCTACTAATTCTTGTTGTGTATAGCAGAAAGGTGAATTTTCCTTGATTTTTCCCACCAATTCTCACAAAGAACTTTTGTGTACTAAGCGGAATTTACTGAAAATTTAGTATGATGGAGTGGGTTTATACCACAGAAGCAACCAACCTACAAATGAACATCATATTTCCATGTCACTAAAACCCTTTAGCCATTATGCTATTTGGGATTACTCAATGACCATCTTTTGCCTCAAGCTCCACATTCTGCCATGTTGTCTGACTGACTTCTTCACTACCTTTTCTTCCTCTCTTTCCTGAGCTCCTGACATTCAAAATACACATGTTCAATCATTATGTAGATCAGTTTTCTTACTGTTTCCTTCAAAATCACTTGCTCAAGGTCTACCTTCTATTTTCAAACTATTTTTCCTTTAAAAAAAAAAAAGTGTTCTAAGAGGAACTCTTGATAGTAGCTATATAAAAAGAAATGTATATATATCTACATAGATATATATATATCTTCTCACCCACTCCATACATTTTTTAAAAAGTTTTTCTTCAATGAAATCAAGTACAGTAACCTTCTGTGATTTATATTCTCTATATATCATTGGAATTATGACTTTGCAGCAAGCAATTTTAATGTATGGCCATATTAAGGAGGAAACATGTATTCAATATGAAAACTAATAGTCAAATAGTAAATACAATATAATATTATTAAAAACCTGGTCAGTACATCTTTACTCTTTAATTGTATAAATGAGTGATGAGACTATTAATAATAAATATTGATCCATTTTTATTAAATTTTGACAAGGAATTAATTTTGCCCTAGTATAATCAATACCCTTAAATGGAACCAAACTCACATATGGTATTGATTTCTAGGGAGGGAAAAGTCATTAAATTTTTGCTTAGGGGAAAAAGTACAATTATCCATAACCCGCATTTTGAAAGTGCTAATTCACATTTTTCCAGAAAGAAAGAGACATGGGGAATTTCTAGTAATATCGATTTATAGAAAATCTCACACAGGAAAGAAGTACTTTCACAAAACCTTTGATTTCTTTGTAGCGAGTAGAAGAAAGCTTTGCCTGTACTAGGTGCTAAATAGAATACACTGGGTCATTTGGTTGCATGGGATAGATAAACTGGCCAACCTAGCTAAGATAACAGTCTAAGGAAACATGAAGACCAGGATTTAGGCTGGAATACTATCATGCATGAGACAGTTCCAGGGACAAATTACTCTATTCATCTCTTCCATGGGCCACATATTGCTTCCCATGTATTCTGTTCATGTTTCTCCAAAACCAGTTTCCATATAGTTGCTACTCCCTTACATAGTTGGCACATGGCTTAGGTTTACTACTATCTCTCAGGCTCCATATCTTACAGCAGTCTTGATGTATCCTGACCTCTTCTTCTCCTGTTTTCAACTGACTAAATTTTCTATCTTCTAATTAAAATTTTCTTAAATAATGATTGCCTACCTTTTTTTCACAGGTGGCTCATCATTGGCAGAACTATGTATAGATTGATTTCCTTGGATTAGATGCTTGCCTAACCCCATCAGTTGAGACTGGAGGAGTAGAGCACATGCTTTGTTAGAAGATTTCCCTTAAAAGAGGGTGTTGTCAGAACATGCAGTATGACATCTCTCAGGAGAGCAAATAACTATGGATTGATCTCTGATCAATAAAAGGGGTATGCTTTACAAATCAGAAACCAAAGGACACTGTCTTGCTCAGATTCTTAAACTGAACCAAATAACCAGGACTATCTAACAGATACTAACATCTACAGAATAGAATTCTCTTCTTGTTCCTTACCTCCCACCTCTTTCACACTTATTGTCAGCCATTGAATCAAATTGTCTCAAATAAGTAGGTGCAGTGACAAAGTAGAAGTGGGGCATGCACAACAGGGGCTCTGCTGGGGTTGAGGAGATCATCCATCAAGTTGGACACACACAGTAATTAGTACATTTTGATATGCTTGACATCATAGCAAATTCTCCTGGGGAAACCAGAGGGGTAGTTTAGGGAAAATTAATATGACCTTTAGTTGTTGCTTAGGGAACACCTCCCCTTCTTTTTTTTCATATCAGTGGAGGGGACAAAAGGTTATGCTAATTACATATTTGTTCCCTCTCTATGGAGTTTGCCTGACAGCTAGTCTGTTCACATGTAGAGATCAGGAGCTCCACTAAGGAAAATGACAGAGAGCAAGATGCAGAGGATAAGTTCCTGCTAAAAAGGCCAAATGGTGAGAGTGTGGGTATCTCAAATATATATTTATCAGTCATTTATTTGATTTTCTCTCTCTGAAATGGTGGAAGCCAACTGGGCAGGTGGGGAGAAGGTCAGAGTGTCATTAATTCCAGAAAGGGCAGGCAAAGCATGCATATTTGTTTTTTGCATGCATACACATACACTCACAATGCAGATAGCTTGAGAAAGTATTTATTCCTCAGACAAACAGGTTGATCTATATGCCACAGAGTGTATGTCCCTTTTATCTAGTTGCTATCAATAACTAAAAAACAACCACATCATATATTCAAATGAGTATGCAAAACAGATACCTATTATCACTCTGTACCAAATATAGAAAATAAAAGAGATAGTAGAGGAAAGAAAGTGTGTCTCACTTGTGCTTGATACGGAAACAAAATAAGAAATAAGAAAAAAATTTCTTTGTACTGAGCCTGGGAGTCTCTCCCCAGGACGAGGCTCAACATTTTCCAGCGAAGCTAAGGATAGAAACAACCAGCTCTTGAACTTTGAAGTAATTGGTTCACAGCTGTGCTTATACTGAGATGGAAATATGGAAATACATTTGTACAGAGGAAGGATTCTTTTTTTTTGGTAGTTGTAATGAGAGAGTTGTCAAATTAAACCCAAACTGCTGTAAGTAAAATAAATTACATGTGGAAATTCAATTCCTGATACTTTCATTGGGTGGGTGCATGTGCTATGATATCTAAAAAAAACTTTTAATGTTATTCAAAAGTTTAGTGTTAAGGAAGCAAAAGTGACCTAAAGTAGTTTTTAGATATTTTTGTATCAAAGGCATGAGTAGGACACTGTATCAGTACAACACGGTGCCGCTCAAGTGTTTACTAAATGCCTGAGTTCCTGACAAGGGACACAAAAGAAGTAAAGATCGCATTTCTGACTACAAAGATATTTGAAACATACATGGAAGGCAAGATTAGCACATCTGAAAGAGGAACTATATATAAAACACAGATAATCAAAAGAAAAAGATCAGTGGGGGCTGAAATAATAAGAAAAGGCTGTATAGGCAAGATAAAATAAGGGCCTGAAGTGGTAGATATAAAGTAATACAAGGTAGAAGACAGGCATTTTAGGGGGCATATGTGAACAGCTGTGTGACAAGGGGAGAGAATGGAGTAAAGACAAGGAACACATGGATTGTTTAGGGGAGAGTAAGAAGTCTGATCTGCCAGAAACTGAGGTGTCCCTTTGAATTGTGCTTGGAGAAAGCTACAGAGATTTGGTTCTATATAGTCCACTTGGAAACCAGGAGATATGTATAAGCTTCTGCAATGCAATCATAAGTGGAGACATGGTGGGGGTAGAAAATTGGACTTGGCACACAATAAAAAAAATCTGGAAATACGAAGAAGAGCTGGCACTTGATTCCAGCTGTCTGACTGATGCTGTGTAATCTTGAACACATCATCTGATTTCTTCTTTTTATTTTTTTGGCCATGCTGTGCAGCTTGCATGATCTTATTTCCCCGACCACAGATCAAAACTGGGCCCTGGCAGTGAAAGCGCCAAGTCCTAACCACTGGACCTCCAGGGAATTCCTGTCACTTAGCTTACATGTAAACCCATCTAACATTGTTCAAAATAGACTAGCACCTGTCAAGGGCCACTAGCAAGTCTCTTTCAGACACCCAAGGAAAATTACTGAAGACAAGAAGTTACAGATTCTCAAAAAAAAACCACATCCTGTAGAAGCACAGTCAGCTCAGATACTACTGTGGACCAAAATAGATATGAAGCCATCCCCTCTTTCTTACACCTTGCCCTTTGAGGCATAATAAAAGACTTAAACTCCCACCCTTCGGGGCCCATGCCACTCTACGCGTCTAGCCCCTTTCTTCCCTTGGAAAGTGAATAAAAACTTTCTTTTCTTCCCTGTTAATACTTCTGTAAATCCTTTCATTACCCATGTTGGCTCACCTAACATTACAGACAGCTTAGGAAAATTCTCACTCTAATATTTACAACTATTTTATTATACGTTCACCTGATGTCACAAACAATACACTTATACTTAAGAAAAGCACTATTTTTTTGATGTGGTTAGAAAATAATTATGGTAATTAAGATAATTGGGAAATTCAATGCATTTGCTCTCTGAATCTTTTAAGAGCACTGGTACATAGTTAAGTACCTGAGCATCTAATGATGAAGGGGACAAAGTGCTGATGAACTAGAATATTTCAAAGTCCTTTAATTCTCCAAGTTGTTCATTCCCCCAGAACCTCTGTGAGAGGGAGGAACTCTGACTAAACTACCCAAGTCTTCTCATAGTGCCTGGTACACAGAAAGTGCTTAACTTAGTAAGTGTTGAAAGAATATGCCAGATTGGTTCAAGATGGCGGAGTAGAAGGATGTGTGCTTACTCCCTCTTGCAATAGCAATGGAATCACAACTAACTGCTGAACAATTATTGACAGGAAGAGATTGGAACTCACCAAAAAAGATACCCCCAACATCCAAAGACAAAGGAGGAGCTGCAATGAGATGGTAGGAGGGGCGCAATCACAAGAAAATCAAATCCCATAATCGCTGGGTGGGTGACTCACAAACTGGAGAACACTTGTACCACAGAAGTCCACCCATTGAAGTGAATGTTCTGAGACCCACGTCAGGCTTCCCAACCTGGGAGACCGGCAACAAGAGGAGGAATTCTCAGAGAATCAGATCTTAAAGGCTAGTGGGATTTGACTGCAGGACTTCAACAGGACTGGGGGAAACAGAGACTCCACTCTTGGAAGGTGCACACAAAGTAGTGTGCACATCAGGACCCAGGGGAAGGAGCAGTGACCCCATAGGAGACTGAACCAGACCTCCCTGCTAGTGTTGGAGGGTCTCCCGCAGAGGCAGGGGGTGGCTGTGACTCACCGCAGGGACAAGGGCACTGGCAGCAGAAGTTCTGGGAAGTACTCCTTGGCATGAACCCTCCCAGAGTTGTCATTAGCCCCACCAAAGAGATGGGTAGGCTCCAGTGCTGGGTGGCCTCAGGCCAAACAACCAGCAGGGAGGGAACCCAGCCCCAGTCATCAGCAGACAAGCAGATTAAAGTTTTACTGAGCTCTGCCCACCAGAACAACACTGGTCCCTTCCATCAGGAAACTTGCACAAGCCTCTTAGATAGCTTCATCCACCAGAGGGCAGACAGCAGAAGCAAGAAGAACTACAATCCTGCAGCCTGTGGAACAAAAAACATATTCACAGAAAGACAGACAAAATGAAAAAGCAGAGGACAATGTACCAGATGAAGGAACAAGATAAAACCCCAGAAAAACAACTAAATGAAATGGAGATAGGCAACCTTCCAGAAAAAGAATTCAGAATAATGATAGTGAAGATGATCCAGGACCTTGGAAAAAGAATGGAGGCAAAGATCGAGGAGATGCAAGAAATGTTTAACAAAGATCTAGAAGAATTAAAGAACAAACAGAGATGAACAACACAATAACTGAAATGAAAAATACACTAGAAGGAATCAATAGCAGAATAACTGAGGCAGAAGAACGGATAAGTGACCTGGAAAACAGAATGGTGGAATTCACTGCTGCAGAACAGAAAAAAGAAAAAAGAAAGAAAAGAAATGAAGACAGCCTAAGAGACCTCTGAGACAACATGAACTGCACCAACATTCACATTATAGGGGTCCCAGAAGGAGAAGAGAGAGAGAAAGGACCCGAGAAAATATTTGAAGAGATGATAGTTGAAAACTTCCTTAAAATGGGAAAGGAAAGAGCCACCGAAGTCCAGGAAGCACAGAGAGTCCCAGGCAGGATAAACCCAAGGAAAAACACACCAAGACACAGAGTAATCAAATTGACAAAAATTAAAGAAAAAGAAAAATTATTAAAAGCAACAAGGGAAAAATAACAAATAACATACTAGGTAACTCCCCTTAAGGTTAACAGCTGATTTCTCAGCAGAAACTCTACAAGCCAGAAGGGAGTGGCATGATATATTTAAAGTGATGAAAGGGAAGAACCTACAACCAAGATTACTCTACCCAGCAAGGATCTCATTCAGATACAACAGAGAAATCAAAAGTTTACAGACAAGCAAAAGCTAAAAGAATTCAGCACCACCAAACCAGCTCTACAACAAATGCTAAAGGAACTGCTTTAGTGGTAAACACAAGAGAAAAAAAGGACCTACAAAAACGAACCCAAAACAATTAAGAAAATGGTAATAGGAACATACATATCGATAATTACCTTAAATATGAATGGATTAAATGCTCCAACCAAAAGGCACAGACTCACTGAATGGATACAAAAACAAGACCCATATGTATGCTGTCTACAAGAGACCCACTTCAGACCTAGGGACATATACAGACTGAAAGTGAGGGAATGGAAAAAGATATTCCATGCAAATGGAAATCGAAAGAAAGCTGGAGTAGCAATACTCATATCAGATAAAATAGACTTTAAAATAAAGAATGTTACAAGAGACAAAGAAAGACACTACCTAAGGATCAAGGGATCAATCCAAGAAGATATAACAATTGTAAATATATATGCACCCAATATAGGAGAACCTCAATACATAAGGCAACTGCTAACGGCTATAAAAGAGGAAATCGACAGTAACACAATGACAGTGATGGACTTTAACACCTCACTTACACCAATGGATAGATCATCCAGACAGCAAATTAATAAGGAAACAGAGGCTTTAAATGACACAATAGACCAGATAGATTTAATTGATATTTATAGGACATTCCATCTGAAAACAGCAGATTACACTTTCTTCTCAAGTGCACACAGCACATTCTTCAGGATAGATCACATCTTAGGTCACAAATCAAGCCTCGGTAAATTTAAGAAAATTGAAATCATACCCAGCATCTTTTCTTACCACAACACTATGATATTAGAAATAGATTACAGGGAAAAAAAACATAAAAAACACAAAAGGACGGAGGATAAACAATAAGTTACTAAATAACCAAGAGATCACTGAAGAAATCAAAGAGGAAATCAAAAAATACCTAGAGACAAATGACAATGAAAACATGATGATCCAAAGCCAACGGGATGCAGCAAAAGCAGTTCTAAGAGTGAAGTTTATAGCTATACAAGCTTACCTCAAGAAACAAGAAAAACCTCAAATAAACAATCTAACCTTACACCTAAAGGAATTAGAGAAAAAAGAACACACAAAACCCAAAGTTAGTAGAAGGAAAGAAATCATAAAGATCAGAGCAGAAATAAATGAAATAGAAACAAAGAAAACAAGAGCAAAGATCAATAAAACTAAAAGCTGGTTCTTTGAGAAGATAAACAAAATTGAAAAACCATTAGCCAGACTCATTAAGAAAAAGAAGGAGAGGACTCAAATCAATAAAATCAGAAATGAAAAAGGAGAAGTTACAACAGACACCGCAGAAATACAAAGCATCCTAAGAGACTGCTACAAGCAACTCTATGCCAATAAAATGGACAACCTGGAAGAAATGGACAAATTCTTAGAAAGGTATAACCTTCCAAGACTGAACCAGGAAGAAATAGAAAATATCAACAGACCAATCACAAGCACTGAAATTGAAAGTGTGATTAAAAATCTTCCAACAAACAAAAGCCCAGGACCAGATGGCTGCATAGGTGTATTCTCTCAAACATTTAGAGAAGAGCTAACGCTCCTCCTTTTCAAACTCTTCCAAAAAATTGCAGAGGAAGGAATACTCCCAAACTCATTCTATGAGGCCACCATCACCCTGATACCAAAACCAGACAAAGATACTGCAAAAGAAGAAAATTACAGACCAATATCACTGATGAATATAGATGCAAAAATCCTCAATGAAATACTAGCAAACAGAATCCAACAATACATTAAATGGATCATACACCATTATCAAGTGGGATTATCCCAGGGATGCAAGGATTCTTCAATATACGGAAATCAATCAATGTGATACACCATATTAACAAATTGAAGAATAAAAACCATATGATCATCTCAGTAGATGAAGAAAAAGCTTTTGAGAAAATTCAACACCAATTTATGATAAAAAAATCTCTAGAAAGTGGCTATAGAGGGAACCTACCTCAACATAATAAAGGCCGTAAATGACAAACCCACAGAAAACATCATTCTCAATGGTGAAAAGCTGAAAGCATTTCCTATAAGATCAGGAAAAAGACAAGGATGTCCACTCTCTCCACTATTACTCAACATAGTTTTGGAAGTCCTAGCCACGGCAAGAAAGAAGAAGAAAAAGAAAGAAAAGAATACAAAGTGGAAAAGAAGAAGTAAAATTGTCACTGTTTGCAGATGACATGACACTGTACATAGATAATCCTAAAGATGCCACCAGAAAACTACTAGAGCTAATCAATGAATTTGGTAAACTTGCAGGATATAAAATTAATGCACAGAAATCTCTTGCATTCCTATACACTAACTACGAAAGATCAGAAAGAGAAATTAAGGAAACACTCCCATTCACCATTGCAACAAATAGAATAAAATACCTAGGAATAAACCTACCTAAGGAGACAAAAGACCTGCATGCAGAAAACTGTAAGACACTGATTAAAGAAATCAAAGATGACACAAACAGATGGAAAGATATACCATGTTCTTGGATTGGAAGAATCAATATTGTGAAAATGACTATACTACCCAAAGCAACCTACAGATTCAATGCAGTCCTTATCAAACTACCAATGGCATTTTTCACAGAAGTAGAACAAAAAATTTCAAAGTTTGTATGGAGACACAAAAGACCCCGAATAGCCAAAGCAATCTTGAGGGAAAAAAACGGATCTGGAGGAATCAGACTCCCTGATTTCAAAGTATACTACAAAGCTACAGTAATCAAGACAATATGGTATTGACACAAAAACAAATATAAATCAACGGAACAGGATAGAAAGCCCAGAGATAAACACACGTACCTATGGTCAACTAATCTATGACAAAGGAGGCAAGGACAGACAATGGAGAAAAGACAGCCTCTTCAATAAGTGATGCTGGGAAAACTGGACAGCTACATGTAAAAGAATGAAATTAGAACACTGCCTAACACCATACACAAAAAAATAAACTCTAAATGGATTAAAGACCTAAATGTAAGACCAAACACTATAAAACTCTTAGAGGAAAACTTCGGAAGAACACTCTTTGAGATAAATCACAGCAAGATCTTTTTTTAACCCACCTCCTAGAGAAAGGGAAATAAAAACAAAAATAAACAAATGGGACCTAATGAAACTTAAAAGCTTTTGCACAGCAAAGGAAACTATAAAGGAGACAAAAAGACAATCCTCAGAATGGGAGAAAATATTTGCTAACGAATCAAAGGACAAAGGATTAATCTCCAAAATATATAAACAGCTCATGCAGCTCAATATTTAAAAAAAGAAAGAACCCAATCAAAAAATGGGCAGAAGACCTAAATAGACATCTCTCCAAAGAAGACATACAGATGGCCAAGAGGCACATGAAAAGCTGCTCAACATCATTAATTATTAGAGAAATGCAAATCAAAACTACAGTGAGGTATCACCTCACACTGGTTAGAATGGACATCATCAGAAAATCTACAAACAACAAATCTGGAGACCATGTGGAGAAAAGGGAACCCTCTTGCACTGTTGATGGGAATGTAAATTGATACAGCCACTAGAGAGAACAGTATGGATGTTCTTTAAAAAAGTAAAAATAGAACTACCACATGACCCAGCAATCCCACTACTGGGCATATACCCAGAGAAAACAATAATTCAAAAAGACACATGCACCCCAATGTTCACTGCACTACTATTTACAATAGCAAGCTCATGGAAGCAACGTAAATGCCCATCGACAGTCAAATGGATAAAGAAGATGTGGTACATATACAATGGAATATCACTCAGCCATAAAAAGGAACGAAATTGGGTCATCTGTAGAGATGTGGATGGACCTGGAGACTGTCATACAGAGTGAAGTATGTCAGAACGAGAAAAACAAATATTATATATTAATGCATATATGTGGAATCTAGAAAAATGGTACAGATGAACCAGTCTGCAAGGCAGAAATAGAGACACAGATGTAGAGAACAAACGTATGGGCACCAAGGGGGGAAATTCTGGGTGGAAGGTGGTGGTGGGATGAATTTGGAGATTGGGATTGATATATATACACTGATATGTCTAAAATAGATAACTGATAAGAACCTGCTGTATAAATAAATAAATTAAAAAAAAAACAACACACACACAGAATAAGATACTCCCTCACCTCAGCCAATACAGCTATTAGCAAAAAACTAACAAATAACAAGTGTTGGTGAGGATGTGGAGAAAAAGAAACCCTCATACACTCTTGGTGTGCATTGTAAATTAGTGCAGTCTGTGTGAAAAAGAATATGCAGGTCCCTCAAAAAAAAAAAATAAAACTGCCATTATAAAAAATAAAAATAAAGAAAAAAGCAAGAATATATACCTAAGTGTATATGCCCATAATATATAGTACCTTCTTTATGGGTATATATCAGAGACAATATATGCAAATCTCTGAGCACCTGCCTGGCACACAGAAAGCGTTCAAAACATAATATCTTCTGTCGTCATCATCATCATCATCATCTTCCCAACCACACTGCTTTGTTCAGAATTGCAGAGAAAATGAAGATTCTCTGAGATGACTTTAGGACCAGTAAATGATACTAAGTGAGAAATCAATATTAGATGCCTACCAGTATGGATATATGAGTCAAAAGGTAGTAATAATAATTTTAAAAGAAACCCTTGTGAAGGCAGAGTAATTGTAAATGTGATCTTATGTTTCAGCTTACATAATGAGTAAAAGGCATTGGTTTCAAATGTAATGACTCCACTTGTCTATATGCTTTTAATATATGCTCATCTTGTAGTTAACTGCAGTTACTAGACTAATACTAATATTCCCCAAATGACAAAATTGCATCAACTGAAAATTTGGTTTCTGCCTGATATTCTGTGTTAGCTTTGTTATTTTAGACTCAAATAAGCAGTTTGAAAAAGCCTTAAAATGTCATTGTCATTCCTGATCGCAGTTCATATTACATTACCTGTAGAATTTCATCCCCAGTTGAATTACTCATCACCAATTTGATCATTCTTCCATAATTAGACTCTTTTGGTAAAGGATAAACTCTGAATATTAATACCAGAAAATTAAATTTAGAACAAAGAACAGGATGGAAGGCAAATTTGGAACTCATCCTTAGGGTTTTTAGCTTTATAGTCATAGAAATTATCCCTCTCTATGTATTTTTCATGGGCAGTCTACAATAGATAGAAACAAACTCATCTTTTCATTTATTATATTCAGTTAAGACATTTTCCTACTGTCTTCTTGAATTGGTCTTCCCTGGAATAGTCTCTTAAATGCAGCATTTATTTTAAATTAAATAGTCAATAAAGATACCCTAGGAATTTAACATATTTAAAGTAAAATAAATAATAATTTTCAGCAAATGTTACACCCAGCAATCATGTATTCAGTGTTTCTTTTCTTACCTTCTTATCTTTTCCTTGTTCATTTTTAGCACAAGAAGCATAGACATGAATTGGACCTTGGAGACAACTTAATTCAGTCCTCTCTTCTCACAAATGAGGCCCCAGAAACTTAAATAAAAAGAATATCCTTAAATGTGAAGGCAAATTGGACATTGTTACAAAAGATACACCTCAGCGTCCAATAAAATCCAGTGTGTCTGAATCCATATTGAAAAGATTATGATAACATAATATTTGATTGTAATAATAGGGGAGCCTATAAACTTGGGCAAAATTCCTTTCATAAAAAAGAATGAGAAATCAAATTATTTGGAAATTTGGGAAAAAATTACACAAACTCAAAAACTCATGTTAAAGAGAAGACACACAAACTTAACTCTAGAGGGCCGCTTGGAATCCAGGTTGAAATTTCAAGGTCTAAAGTGAATTCCAGAAAAGGTATATATGCCATAGTAATTTTATCTTCTAAATTTTTAGTTCCAAGTAGCTATCATCAAAAAGAACACAAATAACAAATGTTGGTGAGGATGTAGAGAAAAGGGAACACTCAGACACTGTTTGTGGGGATGTAAACTGGTGTAAGCACTGTGGAAAACAGTATGAAGGCTTCCCAAAAAACTAAACATGGAACTACGACATGACCCAGTAATTCCACTCCTGGGCATATATCCAAAAACAAAAATAAGCAAAACAAAACAAAAACGAAAACAAAAACACTTATTTGAAAAGATATATACACCCCAATGTTCATAACAGCATTATCGACAATTGCCAAGATATGGAAGCAACCTAAGTGTCCAACAACAGCTGAATGGATAAAGAAGATGTGGTGTGTACACACACAGACACACACACACACACACACACACACACACACAATGGAATGCTACTCAGCCATTAAAAAGAATGAAGTTTTGCCGTTTGCAGCAACATGGATGGACCTGGAGGGTATTATGCTAGGTGAAATAAGGCAGACAGAGAAATACAAATGCTGTATGATATCACTTATATATGGAATCTAAAAAAATATAACAAACTAGTGAATATAACAAAAAAGAAACAGAGTCACGGATATGGAGAACAAAGGTTACCAGTGGGGAGAGGGAAGGGAAGAGGGATAATATAGGAGTAGAGGATTAAGAGATACCAACTATTATGTATAAAATAAATAAGCTGCAAGGATATATTGTATAACACAGGGAACATAGCCAATATTTTAAAATAACTATAAATGGAGTATAACCTTTAAAAATTGTGAATCACTGTATTGTACACCTGTAACATATGATTGTACATCAACAATACTTCAATAAAAGAGTTTTAGTAAGAGAATATATATAAAACATAGATAAGCAATAACACACACATATACATCTTCTATGGCTTTTATTATCAAAGGAGAAATGTGAAAATTAAACTGTCTTCATCTTAAGAAAAACTAAGTAAGGATTTTGATACACCTTTCCAAAACTACTTCCTCCAGAGAGATTTACAAACATTTGGCTTTAATGCATTTTTGGAAAGAATGTAAGGATGTTGGTTATACGGATATGAGAATAACATACATATTTTTTCAAGGGTAGAATCCTTTATGCATACGCTGTGGCATTCCAGAAAGATGTTACTCTAGTAATGTTTGAACTCCTAACGAGAAACTGTGAATCATAAACTGTTCATGGGAACATGGCCTGAGTTGTTGCACAGTGTCCAACCAGGTGATGATTGCGGACAAGCTACCTGCATAGTTCTTTACTTCAGCACCAATTTCTATGCCTTCTCTGCAGTCCTAAAGAATAAGGATCACTGTTTTGGCCTATGTTAAACAACCTATACTATACACTCTCAGGCAGTTAATAGCTGTTAGTGGATGAGGATAATCATACTGTACACATAGAAAGCATATCTGATTCAGATAGAAATATGACATTTTACAACTAATAAATACCTATGAGATATTGTATAATATAATAATTGCTGTACCTTATATATGCCTGCTAACTTTAAAAGTAAGTTCTCTTTCAAAATGCCCTGAAATGTACATTTCAATAATTGTTATGTCATAAATTATTATTACATTACTTGAGTATGGGCCTCATTTTATGATTGTTTATATTAGTGAAACATTTTGCAGTAATAGCTCCCTACTGTTAACTACTATAGCTATAATTATAGTGTTTGTTGACATTTAGAATACATTATAAGAGCTACACTTTAAAATTTTTTTATAAATATCTTTATATAAACTAATAGTTCTTTGATGGAAAGATCTATCTATGAGTCATTTTAGTATAGTTTTTTTTAAACAAAATACATTGCCAAAAACATCTACTAAATGGAATATAAAGGCAGTCCTGAGGGTCGTTGGTGCTCTCCCCTTGCCTTTTCCCAAATTACTTGGAAATAGGGAAAGGGAAATGCTTTGTGAGAGTGAAACTATGAAATAAATAAATAAGGGACTGGTACAGAAATGTGTGATACCACCATTGAGAACAAAATATGACATCATCCCCGACAAACATACCTAGAGAAACAATGTGTCTATCAAAGTTTGGTCAGCAGTGGAAGCAGAGAAAAGGGAAAGTCTGAGGCAGGTGGTGACAGTGTGTTTTCTCCTCCTGAAGGTAGAGGACACTCTGCCCCAGGCCTGTCTTCAGAAAGAGGTTTTATAGACCAGTAACAGGAGCCACTCAGATCATCTAATTCCTCTGGTTCTAATTTCATCCACACACAGAAAACTCACATTATATTTTTCTTCTCAGGTAGCCAGAGATGGTTTTCTTACAGTTATATCTCTTATTTTAAATTAATAAAGTATTAGTGTTATACACTAGTCTGTGAATTTGCTTAATATAAATCTACCCATAACTGATGGACAACCTGACAAATAAATATCCAAACCTGAAAACTTAAGGGCCAGGACTTGCCCTGTGGTGACTTGTCAAAAAATAAAACTAAATAATGGCACTTTATGGGGAACTTTCTAGGCAGCCAACTGGTTTTCTTGAAGGACAAACAACTTCCTGGACAATGTTCCTTTCCATTCAAGTTGTTCCATATATGACATCTGTCAACAAGTATATTACAAGCTTTTCCATCAAAGGTGGAGATTGCCTCATAATTTGTGTCTCTGTCCCTAACAAGTACAATACTAAATAAATAGCCAGGAATTGTTTTGATGTAATAAAATGTAACCATAAGAAATTCTAAAGCTGCAGGATTTTACTTTCTTCATATGTTATTTTCCTTGCTGCAGAAACGGATGCATTAAGAGCAGATAACTTTGATCAAAACAATATCCTATGCATTTATTCAGGAGACTATTTTGTTCCATGCACAAATTGTTCTATTCAAGTAAAAATGTACATAGGAAAAAATACCCTTATATAATAACAAAGAGTCATTAAAGAAAAGCTGCTAATTTCCTGTTTATTTAGTATTCATCAAAGCTTCTGGAATAATGCTCAGAACTAGTGTAATGAATTACTGTTATATTTCTTGCTGCCTCATATTCAGAAAACAAAGTTCAATAGCGTATGTAGTCTTCACTGTCTTATTCTTTATTAAGAGTTCCATTCTTAAGAATATGTTGTCTCTCTGGCACTATGTTCTAATTCAGATTGTAGAAGATGTATATTTAAAAGAGACATTGATTAAATTTGCGTATTAATGCCCAATCACTAAAATGAAACTATTTTAGGATTTTAAGAAAAAGGCTTTGGTTTTTTTATTCTTAATTTTGAAAGGTATTCTCCTTTTGGCAGAAACTTGTAGAACATATAGAAAAATGAAATTACCCAAAGATTCCCAGCAAAACCGTTGGTATAAAATTATATTTCCAAGCTTTTCAGCATTTCTTTCAAATTTTTAAAATATGAAACTTCCTCCTTATTTGAATATGTATTTTTAAAACTTCCTATTCAATGGTGTTCTTTCAAAGATCTTAAATTTTTAAAAATGGCATGATTTCTGTCACTTCATATGTGGACTCTAAAAAAACAAATGAACAAATTAACAAAACAGAAATGGACTCAAAGATACAGAGAACAAACTAGTGGTTACCATGGGGGAGAGGGATGAAGGGGATGGGCAAAATAGGTGAAGGGGATTAAGAGGTACAAACTACCAGTTATAAAATAAATAAGTTACAAGGATGTAATGTACAGCACAGGGAATATAGTCAATATTTTATAATGACTTTGTATGGAATATAATGTATAAAAATATTGAATTACAATGTTGTATACCTGAAACTAATAATATTTTAAGTCAACTCTACTTCAAAAAAAGAAAAAAAGATGACATATTGTGCTGAGAAAGTTAACCACAGGTGATCACCTCTCCTTTGAGCTACGCATACTCAGCCACTGATATCTCATTTAGCTCTTGACATGTTGCCTCCATCAACAAAACACCTTCTTTTCAGTTTATGTTCAGCTACACATTGTCATGTTGTTCATGCCTATGGAAAGCACCTCCCAATGGCACTGGTAAATTGGCAGAATTAAATTGTATTTATTTTTCATTAAGCTCAAGAGAAGAAGTGATCATTTGTCCACCACCACATCTTCCTTCTCATTCTTCTTCTTTTGAACACACACTTTTCCCTTACTTAGGCTGGAGTTAACTTAAGGAATAGCACTGTGTCTTATGCATTTCTACATCCTACAATAAATGCCCAGCATAGTCCTGTCACATGCTTGTTGCTTAATACATGTTTATTGGATAAATAATATGATCAAATGGTCTAGCAGTTTTATTTATATTAACTGAATTGGTAGGAAGCACTTCAGATACCTAATGAATATCTGCTTACTTCAGTAATTGCATGGTGGTTCCCCCAAATCTTAAGATCATTGCTTGTCACCCCAATTAATTACTTCAGAATGAAAAATGCCAACCACTTTGAGGCAATATCAATGGAATATCTTCATGGAAGCTTTTAGTATCAAAGTGAAGTATAATGAATATAAGTATTATTTGTTTTAGGCCAGTATATATCAATATATATAATCATAAATATGAAGATTTTAAAAAATTGCTAGTCTACTTTGATAGCACTTTATCATTCAGCAACTAGCATGCATTAATTGAGTAAACTGTATGTAAATTTATTTCAAGATGAGAGTATCTGTGAGAAGTCATTAATAATACAAAGTCTCAGTAAGAAAGATAGATAAACAACACTCTAGGAAGGAGGAAAAAGTAACAGATTTCATTTGAGTTAAAGCACTCCGAAAAATCACTAAAGATAGTAAAGTGATACTGACCGACCGGGATGATTGATAAAGATGGAGGAAATTTAACAGCCAATAATCAATAAAATGTCTCCCATTCAAGAGAGGAAAACAGATGTTAGAGCAGAGAGCCTATGATACTACATTTAAATAAGAGAAAGAACAAAAAACTAAGAATATAAGAATAAACTATTTTCTCAGAATATTGAAGATTGCTGTGGTCGGGTGTTATATTATTCTGTGACTGTATAAATCTTCTTTTAACCTTTCAATTACACTCATTATGCATCACAAAGAAAAGATTCAGATGCAGGAATGCCACAGGATGCTGCAAGTAGTAGTTAACCTGAAAAACATTATTCGAAGTTGTTCAGTTAAATAGGATCTAACCTCACGTAATATATTAATTACTGCTAGAAACTTGGTGGGTGTCTGATCACACTGTGAGTGAATATATAGTATAGTATTCAAAATCCGTTAGGACCAAAGAGCTGTGAATTAAATAGGGTTGGTCTCAGCTGGAAAGTTATTAGACATACCGTGGGAAAACAATTATATTTCCTTACTAACAGGAATTAATACCAACAGAATTCAAAGTAGAAAGGAAATATTAAAGACAAATATCAATTTCTTTTGTAAATGATTTTTCTTGAGCTAGCAGATTACTGGACAAAAATATAGTTCTCTTAGTAATTTACGAGAGTAAATCACTAGTGATGAAAATGGTGATATTCAGAGCAAATTTTGAGGCTAAATGCATTCAACTCTTCTAGCAATATATAGTTTTGAAGTTTCCTTATGTTCAATATAAAATGAGGCACATATATGAAATCTTTTCCTATAAAGAGATGTATATAACATTTTTTTAAAGGAAAGTATAAAATTCTTTGTTTCTTGCTTTTTTGAATCAAGAAAAGGACAGTAAAACTACAGTAAATAAATATATCACAAAGCATATATTACAGTTGAAGATTGTAGTCATTTCAGGACATGATGGTGTTTTTGGCTTTTTTCCTGACCCCACAGACCTTTCACCTTTGCAGCTGTTCCATTTAACCTCCATCTGGGGGTTTAGCTTGACCCAAAGCCCTGAGATGAGTTTTGCTTTAGGCAGATGGGCTCTGAAAGAAGCCCTTTGTCAGAAACCCTTGACTCAGTTGCTGCTCCACTGTGACCTCAGTATCCCTCCAGGGTCCAGGCGTCAGCTAGTATCTCATTTCCTTTGTGAACCCCAATTCCCACTGACTGAATTTCCATTCAGTGTCTGTGCTCCAGAACAGCCACTAGCAGACTGGTTTTCTGGTACTTGGTCTGCTGATGTCGGATGGGCATTTGTCAATTTCAGGGGTTTGACTTCCACTTACTGCTCTGCTGACCCACTTGAATTGACATCCTGGTTTTAGACTTTGAGTTTAAACCTTGGATAATAGTGCTTGTGTCCAACCTGACTTTGGGCTGATATGATTTTGAAACTGATTTCTAGAATGATCACTACCTGTACCCTTTCCTGGATTAAGGGATAGCTGCTTGTATGTATAAAATAATAATAAGAATTATTATTATACTCTCAGAATTCTTAAGGAAACACTTCAAAATTTAAGAATGACAGTCTTTCAGTAGCATGAAGATGACAGGAATATTGAAAAATATTCTTGTTAATACTGAAAAGATTGGAAGATATTACGGTCAAGTGGTAGTCAAGGAAAACTATGTTGCCTTTTAGAACTCAGACACCTAGCTTATTGTAACATACTTCTATGTATGTTATGCCATTTTACTTGAAACTTAGAAAGAGAGGAGCAAGACAGTGAAAATGAATTTGTAAACATTTTTAAAAAGATGATTAAAAACCATTGAAAGAAAAAGCAGGGAGAAAAACGCAAACAGGAGTAATATTAATAAATAAATTCCATCCCAGAGGAGTTTGATGCATAGTTTAGCTCTGTGCTTTCAAATTCGTTCAAAGAAATGGAAAAAATGTGATTCATTACATATATCCTGAAGGAAATATTAAACTTGTTGGCCAAGGAAAAGGCACAGTGTTTTGGAGATACGGAGTCCTATGGAAAACACTTCAGGAATCTTGACATAGTATTTATTATTCAACAAATTTTGGTCACCTTAGTATCCACTAAAGTAGCTCTCACAAACTACATGTTTCTGACTTTTCCCCAAATGATGTTAGAGTCTAACACCATCCTAACAAAATAAGTAATTGCAAATATCAAAGTCTGATGCAATGAAGACTCTCTTTTTCCAGAGTCAACAACATCAGATAAAACATTACCTTAAACAAGTAATGCTATGAAAAAAATTCCAAGGGAAAATCATAAACAGGAGAGCCTTTTTTTTTTTCAGTCCTTTGAGGATTACAGGTCTACTCCCACAGTGAAATGAAGTGAAATAAATATTCTCCCTTTAAAAATAGAGATGAAATTAAAGGGGGAAGGATGCTTCTCTTTTCTTCAAATTTCCAGCTAATGCTTATTTCCTGTGTTAAGTTATTTATGTCCCAATACCAATGAGAAGAGATACGTTATCTAAATTGCTGAGAGAGCAGCCCAACTTTATCTTGGAAATTAAACGTCTTACTTTTCTTTCTAATTGGGCTTGTACACATCAATGATATGTATCTTAATGTGCTATAAATATCTCCTAGATAACCAAGCATAAAAATGCCCACCTCTCAATTGAGCAAGTGCATTAATTTTATGAAGAATATTTTATCACATTGGCAACAGATCTTAACAACTTGTAAGAAGAAAGTTAACTCACTTTAATGAACAAAATATGTATATATATACATATGATATGTATATGTGTGTGTGTGTGTATATATATATATACACACACACATAGATATACATATACACACTTTATTCATTGGTTTTCTGGCACTTGGCCTGCTGGTGTGTGTGTGTATATATAGAGAGAGACAGAGAGAGGGAGAGAGCATTGTGATGCTTGTATTCCGTTTGTATTCATCCCTAAAATTCACAAAAGTAGAGAGAAGAAGATATCTGAAAGTCTCCATACAACAGTTTTTATATCCTGAAAACCAGCTTAACTTTTAAAAAATGAAGAAGTTGAACATTTCTTATGGTAGGTACAACCCAAAATAGGGCTAATGATCTGAATACATATAATATTTTTTAAACTGATAAAGTTTTACATTTTATTCAAGAAACAAAACATTATTTAAAAAAAAAATTTTGAAACACACCCTAATTAGGAAAAAAAATGAGGTGCACATGTGATAATTATTTATAAGGGACAATGAATGTATTGATATTTTGTTAATTCTATCAATGAGAAAAATCTTCGTAAGAATTATCAAGAAAGCCGGTGGATATTCTGTAAAAATTACTTTATTACTAATAACAGTACTTGGGGGACTGGTGGGGAATGCATGATAAGGGACAAAATTATGTTCTAAGATTCATATATTTGGAGTTGGTAAATTGAGCAGCCACCCACCAGGAATTGAAAGCATCTACCGATTTCCCAGAGAGGAAAGTAGTTCATCAAGGAAGTCTCTTGAGACTTTGATTTACAAAGTGGAATTTTACAACAGCTAATTTCAGGTCAGAATATTCATGTGGGCTACCATATGGATATTTTTCAGTAATGATAAGAGCTTTCATTTAGAGATACATTTTTTTCTTAAACATTTAAATACTGAATTCAATTATTTCGGTAATGATATATTATATGATCCAAAGCTACCTTCCTGAGTTCAAACCCCCTCCTCTGCACATGTCCCTTCAGTGATTGCTGCTCTAGTTCTTTGTGAAGCTGGGCATATGAGTCTTGGGAAGAACGGCATGGAGGCAAATGCTTAAGTCTAAGTCATGGCCAGGAGGTCATACACCAGGAATGCACCTTGCACTGTGATGCTGACTTCCAAATTTCCTCACAAAATTTATTTTTAATACTTTCATTATATGATTTTAAAAAAGTGTTTCCTTAGAAGTTGCTGCTCTATTTTAGAATTTGCACCATAACTTATCATCCCCAGAGTCATTCCATCTGGCTAGATTAGTACTGAGGCTAAAATAATCATAGATTCTGGAGGCACATTATTCTAGATGCAAATCCCAATCCTGATACTTTTCAGTTGTAGGATCTTGGTAAGTTAATTAAACTCTTGGTCCCTCTGTTTTCTCCTCTATAAAATGGGAATAATAATGATACCAACCTCAGAAGTTTCTTGTAAGGTTTAGGTAAGTTAATAAATATGAAGTATCTGGTACATAAAATATTACATAAGTATTTCTACTATTTCTCTAAATAGCAGCTTTATAATATTTCAGTGTATTTCTGTATTCATTAATCCATCAATAATATTACCAATGGAACACCTTCTTGAAGTATACTTTTAGGAGAAAGTTCAACATGCAAAGGAAGTTCTGCTCTGGAAAAGGCTAGAATAGGGGCTGTGCTCTGGAAGCTCCCTCGTGTATTGCCATGGACTACTGTAACTCCCCAGAGCAGAGGTAGAAAATAAATTCCTTAAAAACGAATCTGAAACGTAGACTCTATCTCCTTAGTTATAATCTCCTGAGGTGGCTAAAAGAGTCCAATGTTCTACTAACACGGTGACTACGTAGATTACATTTTTAAAAATTGAAATATAGTTGATTTACAATGTTCTGTTAGTTTCAGGTATACAGCAAAGTGATTCGGTTTATATATATATGTATATATATATTCTATGTAGATGAAAATTTTAATGAAACAAAAGGTTCCTCCACACATTCAAAAAAGAATATTACATAGCAGACGTAAGCTTACAATAAAATAGCAATATGGGAGAGTCAATAATCACATGACTCACATATAATAAAGTTCGATCTTGAGAAGAAGTAATTTAAAGGAAAACAACTAAAAATTAATTAGAGAGGTATAAAAACTGTACAAAGTTATTACCATAATAATTACAAAAATAATTACTAACACCATTAAACAAGTCTATAATATAATTTTAAGTACTTATTAATTAGTAATACTTATTTCTAAAATTTGAAAAGACAGAAGACTTCTTTAAAGTCACTTAAAATGCACAGTTAAAGTGCATAACTCTCTGGTTGTTCTTAAGTATATATGTACACATATAAAGAACTCCATGCTCTTTAACTGTGCCTACTGATGTTCTTTATTTATAGTATTTTACTATTTATTTTTTCATCCTTTAATCTGGTCATATGTGCCCTTCATGAATGGGTCAAAAATGATCAGGATTTTATTGTACAAATGAACTCCTGTTACATATATTATTTATGCATCTATCTGTCTCTCTGTAAACCTTACACTTTTTATGCTTCAGAGGAATTTATTTGCTCTTCATATATATATATATATATATATATATATGTTTTACATATATAGGCATTTTATATATGTGCGTGTGTTTATCCTAGATGGCATTCTCATAACACAATCTTCAAAATGAAGTATACCAATTTCTATTACTTCAACATTACAGTAAATTATGTTTTTATTTTCTTTTTCATCCCTCAGGGTAAAACCATTTGCTGAGTGGCCCTTACTGTTTACACTGATACAGAGGTTGTGTTTCTGTTCTGCCTGTTTCAGCTATACATTTTCATTTTTCTTTAGCTATTACAGAGAAAGAAAAAAAAACAGGTAATATCTATGGAGTTACTTTATATCACCAGACTGTTAAATATATAGCATCAGGTATTGGGGAAGAGGGTGAGGATGTGATTCATGGCATATCTAAATTCCATTAATAACTAGTCAGGTTACAATAGTATCCTTTTGAACTTTAACACCGAGGACAGTGTGTGCAGTGTTTGTTGAAATTTACTTATCATGCTCTTACTCTATGAAGGCACTCCACAGTGACTAGAAGAATCAAAATCATCATTACCTTGGATCTCAGCTCATTAGCACTGCTGCTCAAAGCTCCCTAAATTACTGCTTAGGTGCCTT
Organism: Balaenoptera ricei; assembly: GCF_028023285.1. Lineage (NCBI taxonomy): Eukaryota > Metazoa > Chordata > Mammalia > Artiodactyla > Balaenopteridae > Balaenoptera > Balaenoptera ricei. The sequence goes on along the minus strand of NC_082644.1, from coordinate 63,544,936 downwards.
TCAAACACATCATAAGGATATCAGCAACCATTCCTGCCTATAAAGTGGCAAAACGTTTTTCAATAATGCATCACAAAATGTTATACTCTGTTTCAGCATGCATATTCAAATCTACTTGGTTTAAAAAAGCAAAATCCAAGTCTGTACAATCAAGCTGGAGAGTTGATTGAATATATTGTTAATGCACTCTTGCAATGGTCCCCACCAAACAAATAGCATAGTTGAATTTGATTTGGTATCTGTAGAAAAGAAACCAGAATGTTACCTGTTATATAGGTGAGAACAAATTAGGTATTCTGTTGCTCTCTTTGGGTGATCTCAATTTACTTAAAAAATCATTTGGCAAGGTAGCTATAATGTCTCTGGCAGTGAAAGTTGTGACTAGAAAATAGTTTTCTATTTTAAAAATAAATGTCTTGGCTTCATTCCAACATTTATTTTCAATAAATGCCTAAGCATTTATCTTGCAGCAGGAGACCATTATCTAGTCACAACGTTCAATTCCTTTGACATTATCTCTTAAGTAAAACAGTAACGTTAAGAATAAAGGACTTGCTAAAAAAAAAAAAAAAAAAGAATAAAGGACTTGCTGATTGAAAGAGTATGTTAGTATGCTGGGTGGGTGAACAAATACTATGGGTGAAAATTACCCGTTTAATAGTCATTTGAAGTAGAAAAAGCGCGGCTTCCTTCTCTTCAGATACACTGTGTATTGGGGCTTGTGGTAAAGATCTTGACCAAGTGAGCCTAAAAAGTGAATATTCCAGCATTTTCTAGATTAAATGACATCTCTCATATCATTTAATCTCTGATATAATTGGTTTACATGATCTCTCTTGAACATTTGTGTGTAATGCATGTTCACGTGGTTTGTACTAGCTCTGAAGATCCAGGCTTACCCTACTTAAGGTACTGTTTTTGTGAAGGTCCCTCTCTAAGATGACAAGCCTATGTGTGGCTTCTCTTCTTCCAATAGTCAGTGGAAATTTTGGTCTCCCTGAATTTTAATCAGTTAGGGAGTCTAAACCTATTTTGATAGGAAGGGGTTTCTAAGGTGATCAGTGTCTAAGCATAGATGTTCATGATCAGATTTATGGTCTTTGTTTTATAGCCAATCACTACTAAGGTGTGTGTGTGGGTGGAGGGAGGTGCATCACAGTACCCTGGAGAAGGATTCCCCATTCTGAACAATCAGTACATCAGTGCGTACATTTAGGAAAAATTAATTCTGGATACAGATCTGATAATATCACTCCTCTGCTTAAATATTTTACTTTAAGGAACACCCTTCCATCTGTTAAATAACTTCTCAACTCCTGAATACAGAAGGACATGGCACTTAACATAGAATAAGAAGTGTCAGGGACTAGCTTAAATTTTCCACTGTACTCCTTCTTTGGCAAAGCATCATCAGACTGTCAGTCACCTCACTCTCACACCTCATCTTGGACATAGACCATAAGCTGACATTTTTTTCTGTCTAATAGGTAATATTGCAAACAAGCTTTAAGCAAGTCCCCTTGCCTTCCAATAAGACTGCTGCCACTGTTAGAGCAGCGTAGAAGTGTCGTCTAAATCATTTATAGTTGTGACTTTGGAACCTCAGTCAAAGTAGAGTAAATTTGACTTTCTGTGGGTGGAGGATTGAAATTGGATTTTTTTTTTTCATTTCCATAATTGATTTTGTCTTTTGCATACTAAAGTTTGCGAATAACTGCCTCATGGCTCTGTTAAATACTTTTTTCTTCATGGCGACTACACTTATCACTTTCAGTGATAATGATCTTTTCCTTCTCAATGTCTACATCAATTTGTTTATACCAATTAAGTGACACCTATCCCATACTTCTCTGTGCTTCATTTATTTGCAGATATGTCTGATCATCTTTGGAGATGGGATCTGTGTCTTTCATGTATTACCATTTCTTCAGTACTCAGTCTAGAGCCTGGCTCATTGTAGAAAGCTATCTCACAATCACACACACACAATAAAATGGTAGCATTCTCTGTATTCAACATTCAAACTACAAGGATACCCTGAGGTCAAGTGTACCCAGCATCAGTGTAGGTGTCACCTTAGTCCTTGCAATTCCTTTTTCAGCAGGCTCCTTTCAGCCATACAAATGCATAAGAAGGTGGGGATGAAAAGGGGCCCAGGATCTATGCTGCAGAATGGATATGAATGCTGTGTTGATCTAAAATAAATCCACATTCATCGTTATAGTCACAATAGTAGCTCTCAGGCTTCCGTATTTCTAGGACAGGTCATTACAGAAACACTTTGAGAAATTCAGTGAGAAGCAAACCAAAGCTGTGTGTTCTCAGGTGCTATCTAACACCACTGATTTTGCAGACGGTTCAGTGTAGGGAGTTAGTAAACCAAGATTGGCCGTACAAGATGGCAAATATTTTTCTGTTTAAAAACTCTTGGTGGTACAATAAGACATGAAGCAATGTTCTGATGAAAGCTGTCATAACCATCATCACAAAAGAGGAAATACTGTTTGCCAAAACATAGGCTTACACTGAAATATAAGACTCAGCCATATGAAACTTGTTAGGTATCACTGTAAAGATGCTTCTATGGAAAATGTCCACCATACAAAGCTTAAGGGTTTCTTACAAGAACCCTAGGCAAACATCTCTTTTTGGGCTTAGCATAATGAAAGCAGTTAATTTTTTTATGGAAATAATAAATCTCAGACAGGTATCTAAGATCTTATGATCTTTTTTTGGACAACTAGAAAGCTCAGAAGCAAGTGGGCAGCCTAACTCTTATAAGTGCAGAGGTATATGAAATGGATTTCTATATACTAATTTTATTTCTGACTTTATTTTTGTACTTTATGGCCCTGTACTCTGACTTTCTCAGTAGTTTTATACAACCTTTTTTTACTGCATGAACTCTTCTGTGTAATCACCTGGAATTCGAATAAACAACATAATCCCAAATTATTTGCTCCCTCCTTTGTGTCAATAGTCTAATTTCTTCTGACTGCTAAACAAAGTGTCATAGTCTCATTCTCCTATTTTAATTCCAATATAAATTGATCATAAATATCTTTGGTGATTAAAAAAATAAACTCATATCTTTCTAAAATGCATGTGCCCCAGGAGGACCAGAAAGCCATCTGCACTGTGCTTCACTCTGATTATTACTCTTATTTTGAATGTGGAACTGAAAATATGAGATTTGAAAAGAAACTTGAAATGAAACACTACAGTATTACCTAATTGAGCAGAAATCATCAACTTAACAATAATAAATCTCATACTAAAAAAAGCAAAAGTAAATTATCCTTCAGATGATGAGGTCAGTTAATCTCAATCTTTTAAGATCCTATTTTTCTGAGAGTGTCCAGCTGTTATCAAAAATGAACTCTGATGATTTTTCAATTTCAGTGCTCTGTACAATTTTTTTTTTTTTTTTTTAAGATTGCAAAGTTACTTCTGTGAAAACTCACAGGATGACTGGTACCCTAAAGTCAATTCTCAATTACCTGTGGCATGGGAGATAGGATTATATGGACATTTGTTGACAATTTCCAGATATCCCTCAATCACAGTTCTCTCAGTATCTCCCATCACCAAGCTTTTCTTAAAAGGTCTGCAAACAAGAAGCAAAACGTACAGATTTGAGTTGTACCTCATTTCACTTCTGCAAGCTTACTGAGGAAACTGAAATTTCTAAAGATATCTTGTAGGAAACAGAATATGAAGAGAGGAAACAAAGGTAAACCAGACACAGAATAGCTGCCACTTGAATTTCTGAGTATAGCCTGAACTGGGACACGCACTAGAATAATCCAAATTGATCAATAAACATTTGTTGAGCTTGCCTGGGAAGGAAAGGAGGAAAAGAAAACAACGTTTAGCAAAGAGAACAGTAACAATGCATTCTGTGTATTCTAGATCTTCGAGTCACAAAGGACTCACTATCTGAACCTTTCAGGTATTCAGGTGAACCTCACTAGAGGAGAGACATTATCATAAGGGAGACTATAGAGCCTAAGAGCATTGACACAAAAAATATTAGCAGAGCAAACCAAGCAACCCTGGAAAGACACATGTTAGCTGGAGGTTAAAGAGCACTGAAGAGCCTGTCTTATTTTCTGTTTCCAATTCAAAGAGAACTTGTGGGCTGCTAATGTCTCAGAAATATATTCTAATGTATGTACGTGCAATAGATTGTAAGGATTAAACGTGTAGGCTATGGAGTTGGTCAGCTGGGTCCTTGGTATGATTCCACCTGTGATTTTGGGCTCACTGCTTAAATTCTCTGTGCCTCCATTTCTGTATCTGTCAAATGGAGATAATGTAAATTCTCACATAGCCTCATTGCACTATGTGGGGATTAAATGAGTTAGCCTGGCATATAATAAGAGTTCAATAAATGAGTGCCATATTATTTATATTAGAATACTATCTTAATGATGATATACAAAAAAGAGAAAATTTAGAATAATTCTATTGGCAAGATAATCCTTGATAACAAGTAAAAACACACCTAAAACCATCAAACAAAAAAAACCTTAGTATATACACTCAGCATAAAAATGCAAACCACACTGTAAAATAAATAGGGGAAGTGAAAGACATCTTTTCATCTTTTACCTCTTTTGTCAAGAGTTTCTTATGAGGTATTTCAGAAAAATGTATAAATATCTATTACACATTTTTTAAACTATTTACACAAAAGTGATCATACCACCCATTATACACATTTTTCTGCACCTTGTTTTTTTTGTCCCCCACATAGTAATATATCTTTGGGAGCTTACCCTATCGGTACATGCAGTGCACTCCCACTTTTTTATCGGTTGCATAGTAGTCCATGGTATAGATGTAAAATAATTTATCTAACCAACTCTATTTTTGGAAATTTTGGTTGTTTTGTTAGCTGATAAACACAAATTATATTGCAAAAATATCTATAACATCTATTCATACATTACTTAGAGTATTTCTTTGAGAAATTCTTAGGCATATTCCTAGCAGTGGGATTTCCAGATCAAGAATATGGACTTCTTAAAATCTGACATTGTGAAAATGCTCTCCAAAGGGTTAATATCAATTAACCCCCCCCCCTCATCTATTCTCTCAAAAGCATCTGAGAAGTCTTGCCCTGAAAATCGTCTAAACTTTAAATTTTGCCAATCTGGTTATGTTAAAGTTTATTAAAGTCTGATTAACATTCTAACTTGATTTTTCTATGCTAGCTAAGAGAAAACAATGCCTTGATTATAAAACATTTTGTGTTACTGTCATTTTTATAAAAATATAAGTACAGTAAAAATAGTTATTATAAAACTAGGTGTTTTTGTTTCACCTCATGGAAGGATTTTCAATACCATTCTCCTATGAGATTTTTATGGTCAAAAATTATTAACATCCTGAATGCAGATACTTCTCTCTCTCTCACTTTCAAAATATTTCTTTCTTTGTAGGGTTATTATACACACACAGAGACACAATTACACAATTACACACAGAGAGGCACCCCGGAAGCTCTCTACTATCAAAAACAGAGCGCAGCTACTTCAGGGCATATTACCCCTAGAGTTACTATTTATCAATAAAAGAAACCTAATAGATTAAGGATTTAGTAAAGTTAAATCACAAATTTGTCTGAAGAGTGTTAAGCTGTTACAAATGTAAGATATAAGTCAATATATATATGTGACATTTTATGTGTTTCTTTCAAAGGATCAAACAGATTTCTCAAATTTGAGGTTAACCATTAAATTTCCCCAGGAATCTATGTTTCATACATCTAAGGAAAATCTACTAAATTTTTCTCCTGAAAATTAAAAAAAGGGACATAATTTGTTTTCATGAAATTCCGTACTCATTCAGTTTCTGAAATCAGTGAGGAATCAAACTCTTCATTCTGTTGCCTTCATGCAAAATGGCTGGTTACTTTTTATTTGTAAATCTCAGTGGGTTTCTAACACATTCCGAGAAAAAAATATAGCCAACTTGGGATAATTTACCAAGTGTAAATGTAGGGACTTTCCTATGAGCACGGCAGATTAATGATTACTATGAATCATGCCAATATATTTCATAATAGAGTACCATAGTCTATAGAAATATCTTGACTTTCCTCAATGTTTTAATAAAGGTAAATGTCTGGGAGAAGAATCTATCTTTAAATCTGTAGGAAAGAGATTGAGAATAAGCCATTCATGCCAAGGGTAGAAGTGATTCTCTGTTGCTTTATGATTTAAGTCTTTACTCAATGATTTTATACAAAATAATTTTTCTACAAAATAAGAAATTATAATTATAATGTACTCAAAAAAGAAAATGCTCATTATTTATATTGCTTAGTGATATATTATTGTATCCTCAATATTCTAGTTTCCAATTATAAAATTTAAATAATTCTTCAAAATTTTAATACAAGGATAAATCATGTGGGAGCCCTCTGGTGGCCAAAACAATGCTATTAGATTTTCACTAGAGAAGTTCAGGCTTGGTGAGAGGAAGATTCTCCTTGGAATTCTAAAACTTTATTTGGAAACTACCTCATATTGATATATTTATAGTATATTGATTCACTTCATAGGTTACAAAGTGCTAACATATTTTAATATCTTTCCCCAACCTCATAAAGTAATATTTTATGTACAGAATTCAATATTTAAGTTGTATGGAAAAATATTATATTTCTATAAGAATGTAGAGAATCATAGATTATCTTAGACTCAGAGTATTATTGAATCATAGAATTTTACAGTAGGAATAAATCTTAGAGTTAATTTAGTGAAATTCCCTCATTTAATGAGTAAGGAAAATAAGGTCAAGGTAGGTTAAATGTCTTGCATATATGGTCATGGAGTAATTACCAGGAGTGCTGGGATTAGAGTCCATTTCTACATGTTTCAACATCAAGTTCTCTGGAAAAATGTGGTCATTTAACTTTGCTTCAAATTGTCTCTATTCTCTTTACATGGGATTTTTACTTATGGTTATTTTAATCTTGTTTCTTCCTTTCAAAAAAAAGTTCTTGCTTGGGAAAAGTTTTCCAGGTTAAGACATGAGCATCAAGTGATTTGCAATTTAAAAGTAAAGCAGAGGAATAAAAAGCAGAAACAAAACAACAAGGAATATGTTAGTTTTCTATTGCTGTGTCATAGATTACCACAAAATTAGCAGCTTAAGACAATACACATTTATGAGCTCACATTCTACAGGTCAGAAGTTCAGGCACAGAGTGGCTGGGTTCTCTGCTCAGGGTATCACAGGACTAAAATAAAGGTGTTGGCTGGGCTTTGTGTTTTCTGGAGGCTCTGGGGAGGAATCTCCTTCCAAGCTCATTCAGTTTATTGACAGAGATTAGTTCCCATGGTTATACGACTCAGGTCATTCTTTCTTGCAGGTTTTGGCTAAGGGTTGCTCTCAGCTCCCAGAGTCCACTCTTAGTTCCCTGTCACACGGTCCCTCCATTTACAAAGCCAGCAGTAGAGAATCCCCTTTTGTTGAATCCTTCTCACACTTCAACTCTCATGTTTAGGAAGTGCCTATACTCCAATATAAAATAAAATTAAAAAGATTAAACAATAAATAAAAATAAAAACATGCCTGAATAGGAGACTGTGAGGATAAGGAAATGAGAATGGTCTGGATCTTTACATTGTTCAGAATAATAAACAGCTTTAAATGCAAAAAAAAAAAAAAAAGGTTACTGTTTAAATTCAGGCTAGAGATACAATAGTCTGGACCAGGGCTTTAGGAGTGAAGGTGATAGGAATTGGATTCTGAATATATGTTGAAAGTAGAGCTAATAGTATTTCTATTGTGTTCAGTTTGACCTATGAGATGAAAAAAAAAAGGAGTTAAGAATGACTTCAAGATTTTCAGTCTGAGTCGCTGATTAGATGAAATTGCTGTCATCTGAAGAAGATGATGGAGTAGGTGAGAAAAGTCAGGGACTTCATTTTTGGACATCTTGCATTTGAGATATGCAAGTGAATACACTAATGGATAAGTAGGCAGCTGATATATATCTCTGGAGTTCATGAGAGAGATCTAACCTGAAGACACAAACTCAGAAGTCATTTTGAAGACTCCCAAAGAAGGTGTTTTAAAGCCAGGAGATATGATAAAAACACAAGGGAGTGTGTCAAGGCAGAAGATAAAAGAGAACTAATGACTGAGCCCTGGAGAACATCAACATTAAGAGGTCAGAAGGTGAAAAACAAGTAAAGGAGATGGCAAAAGAGAAACCAGTGAAAGGGAAGGAAAGTCAAAGCATGTGGTACCACAGAAGGCAAGAAAAAAAACTGTATCAAGGAAGGAGTGATCAACTTTGTCAAATGCCAAATATAAGAGTAAATGAAGTGGGCTCTGAGACTGGATCACTGGATTTAGCAATTTGGAGACCATTGGTGACACCGGCAAGTGTCAGTGTCACCAATGGGGCAGTTTGAAGAAAGAACATGAGAAGAGGAATGGCAGACAATGAATACAACAATTTCAGGGAATTTTACTGCAAAAAGGAGACAAGAAATGGGAAGGGTGTAGTTGGCAGAACAAATGGATCAATGGAAGGTTTGTATTTTTTTTTTTTTTTTATCTTTGTTACTTCTCTACAATCCAGTAGAAATGAAAAATTGATATAGGACAGAGAGGAGAAACGTTAGAGCAACAGAAGTCTTTAACTATGTGGTCGAGGAGCATCTAATGTAGATTATTCTTGTTGGATAATAACAATGGGCTTATTGTTTTTCACGTCTACCAAAGCCTATGCCATAATAAACCAATTTAAATATGAACACACATTTAAAATCCTCACAGCAATTTCATTATGAATCACATGGACCCTTTGCTTATAGAGTTTACTAAATACCACTGATTACAAGATATCATTTTCTTTGTTTCAATCGCATTTAGAGACAGTGAGTTCTGTTGAGAGGAGTAGTGAGGGGGCAAAGTGTGAATATTAGTAGAACTAATCAGGTTAATCAGTGCATGCATATCAAAGAAGCATAGTTTAAGAGTCAGAAGACTCAGTTTGGGGCCCCAAATAACAATGACCAGCTCAACTACATTTGCTAAAACAATTCTCCCTCTAGATTCCCTTTTCTTTATTTAAAAAATAAAGACATTGTGCTAGATGATCTCTAAGGTCCATTCTAATAAATCTAATACAAAAACATTTCCTGAGTTTGTATTATGTATACGAAGTAAGATATAAAGCTGGCTCCTTGCAGCTAGTGACAAAGGTGGAGTTACAGTCTACTGACAGAGTGAGGCAAATAAATCTATAAAATAGTGCCAAGTAACAGGTAGAAGGCTTCCCAAGGGCATTTGGCTCTTAAATGCAATATGCACTCATATGATCTCTCTCATCCCTCCTCCTCATTTGCTAACCCATCAGTAGACTTCAATTCTCTTGTGCCTGGATTCCTTTCTCATTATATATTTGAGAACTTTGGAATTAGGAGGTTTCTTATTTTAACTGTTTTCCAACAAATGGCTGATTTAGACACTAGCAAAATCTGGTTCTATAAATACTGTGAGAATATATGGGTAACTGGAATAGAGGCTGATGTGAAGTGTTTTCTTTCCGTGGGAATTTGTGAGATGTCAGATATTAATCTTACGTCGAAATTTAAGTTCTTGCAGATCTGAATTTAGACCAGATAAAATTCATTTCAGTTTGTCTTTTTTTTTTTTTCCCTAAAAGTTTGTGGACTTCCATCAACTTTATGTTACAGAGAGAAGAAACATGAATGTTATCGTTAGATTTGAAAGGAGGTAAGATTTAGGGCCTGGTGAATACTTCAGATAGCTTTAGGTCTCATGCCTGGGGAATCATATATGGGTCCCTTTGCAGCTTCCAGAAGATCTAAAATGTAGCCAACAATCTTAAAAGACAGCAGAAGAATCATAGAAAGGTTCTAAGTAGCAAATGAATGAGGGAGGGAAACAAAGTAGTTAAATACAGTTCTTTTGGCCAAAGATACTGTAATATCACTATTAAATCAGAGAGTGTGCTGCTCAATAGTTTTTAAAATTAAAAAAAAAAAACCAACACAACAACTCACAGTTAAGAGGGCAATATTGCAGACTATTTTAGGATGACCCTGTCTCAAGCAATTGGAATGTATTTGACATTATAAAGGTAGTATAAATATATTTATAGATTGAACTAGAGAGTTATGTCTTTCTCATTTTTTTTTTTTTTCAGATGACATCTTTACCTACCACAACTATTTCTCTCTTCTCTTTACTGTTAAATTTCTATTCTGTGATTCTCTGGAATTTTCACTTTACTCCTAACAGATAAACTACTGCTTTGGTGTTAAGCTGAACTGACTTCTTCCTTCATCCTGTGAACAGATTATACAGAGAAGAATAAGATTTTCTATACGGATGTATTTTTGCCATTTTATAAATAAGGCATTAAACATGTTTTAATGTTTAATTAAACATTAAAACATGTTTCTGACCACATCTACTAGAAGATCTGTTGTCCAAAGAGCTTTCTGAAAGAGTATATACTAATATTCTTTGCATTGTTGTTCAAAGGCATTTATAACATTTTGAAAAATATTCAAATATTTGAAAAATATTTGAAAAAATAGGCATGTTTACTGTTTTTTTCCATTTAGTTTTGAATTGGTTATATTCAGTTTGTTGTCTATTTAGAAATACAGATCAAAATCATATTTTACCATGTGCTTATTACTTTTCCAGGTATTAAAATGATTTTATTTCAAATAGCATCTGTTACTTTTGGTGGTTAAAATATATATTTGCTTGACATAATGAAATCATAGGCGTGTACACAGACATGTTTACATGTGCATGTGTATGTATATCTATAATATTTTAATAAATATCCCTAGAAACACTTCAGCTTCAGTTCATCCATAAAGAATTTGGAAAGGCAGCTTTTAAGGAGTTCAGAACTAAAATAAATGTCAACTTTTTGCCTGCACAGAGAACCTTTCTAGTTGCAACCCTGAGTATATATTTGCTAACCACGCCAATGTTCACAAAGGAACTGACTGGCTCCCGTGCTCCAGAAAGCAGTTTGTCCACAAGCTCAGTCATTCTACATCTCAGGAGTCACTGCAAAGACCCAGAGAGACTGGAAGAAATAAAAAGTACCTACTGAGACGGGCCTGTGCCTGAATCAGATGCAGACTTTCTGATTAATCCAACACCTATATATTCGGAGTACCAGTCGTTAACATCATTAAGCTGCTTGTTTCTTAATTGCATTCTAGTGTAGGGGACTCAAGGCAAAAATGAACCAGCTCTGAGAAGCCCACAATCAAAGTTGATTGCGTCCAACCTTACTATTGCATCTCTATTAACCTACAAGTTGTGTGGGCAGGACATACAAAAAGCACTTAGGGAGAAAAACCGTCTCCTTCAGATTTTGCTACACTTGCATTTATTATGAATTTTCTGGAAATTATGAGGTAGAATTGCTAATGACCCCTGTCAGAGACAGTCATTATCTCAAACTGTGAATACTGGTTGTCATTTTCACAGTCAACAGATGTTGACCTTAGGGTGGCAACTTTTCCTTCATTTTATGAACCTAATCAACATTATATCCTTCAGTTTTCTATAAAATGCACTATCCAATTAGAAAGTAAGCTTTTGAAAAAGAAAGGTCTAGGGTTAAAATCTCATTTAAGCTGCATTAGGCTAAATGTGGCTTTGGGCTATTTGTATTAGCTGAAGCTATTTATGATTTCTCTAAAGGAGAGGAAAGGACACTTTGGGGACTACAAAGAAATTGATTTAATGGTATGCATGACTTCACATTCTATTTCTATAAAACTGGCTCTTCGTAAGAGGTTGTGAAGATTTTTAACAATATCTCCCTTCGCATTTTTGTCCTGATCTTCATAAAAACACTGTTTATAAATTGGCAAAGACACAGCTAAAGAACAGTTCTGCAGTATAGATGGGATGCAGCAATTATTACTTCCACAGATTAAACTGCTTGAAATCCACTAAATCTAGTCACTATTGAGGTAGAAATATGCTATGAATTCCCAAGTCCAGTCAGCTTTTTGTGGAATTATATACCATCTTCCAACTTGCTTCTAAGCTCGTTTTCTTCATATGACTTTCCCAATCAGACTCCATTTGATACTGATAATGGCTTAAATGGCATTTGACTCAGTTTAATTTTCATATATCCCTTCATTCATTTATTCAGCAAGTATACTGAGTGTCTACCATACAGAGGCAGGAAGTTGGGCTCTGGTAAAACAATGAAAGGGGAATCACAGACCCTTAGTTTCACAGCTTTTACAGAATAGGGGAAATACAGATGAGAATTCCATTTCAAAATGTAAGCATAACATTCGAAAAACATTTTTCCTATCTTTGCAGATAGTCTCTAGCAAGAATGCTTTAGTGATTTGGTTACAGTACATTATATGAACTAAAAATTCTATGTGTTTTCCTTGTAGGAGTCAGGTTTTGTAACAAAAATCATTATGTTTTCAAATTCAATATTTATGGTACCTATGCTGTGTTTAGATCTTAAATTGCCCTTAGATGGAAGTGATTCTAAAAATCTGACCATTTGATATTTTTCATTTTGGGCACTAGACAGCTGAAGAAGACTATTTCCTGTAGAATGACAGTTGCATGAAGGGGCGGGGCAGGGGAGATGATTGGCAAAGCCATAAGAGAGAAAAGGTAAAAACTGGGCAGTCCTTTATCTCACTATAACAAGTACAAATAAAAATATCTGAATCTATGAAAAATTTTTGCTTGGAATTAGGCAAGATGAGGCAAATAAAATTTTATTTTCCAAGGGGAGGTTTTTGGAAAATTTATATGTCAAACATTTTTTCCTAAAAATTACTATTTGAGGAACTAATCATTGATTTGACAAGGCTAAGATTGTGTCTGGGACAGTGGGAGGGTGGATGCAAGTTTGTTTGCATCTCTGAAACAGGTAAATTAGGAAATGATCTTGAAAGTAAAATGAATAGTGGGAAAAATGTTATGAAAAATTATCAATTTGAATATATAAGATGTGAAATAAGTATAATGGAATAACCTACGACACTACAGAAAAAATCTGGTCAAGATAACAAAATTAATATAAAAAGTAATTTTTATTTAGCAACTGCAGGTCCTTTTTATTAGTCTGTAGATTCTTTGTAAATACTGGTAAATTACTTCTTGATCATGGATATATTTATAATTTTTAATAATAGATACAATAATAGGAAAAGATGCCTAGTCATATTATGTGAGGAAGTAGATTAGATAAGCTATTACTTGTTGATATCTCTCACTCGGTTGCAGAGAAATACAAATTAAGGCAAAGAAGCACTAAAGTCAGATGTGCAAATCATTGCTAGAAATTACCTTCAATTCTACTAAAATGAAGTAACTATAAAGAATGTCAGTGCAAAATAGGGATGAGTGGGTTGCTATTCTAATACATGACCAAATATTATTTTTAGTCCTGAGGTTCTCAATTTATTTTCTATAAAGCCATCACTTCCAGGAAAAAAAAAAATATAGCAAATTATGGTATGTTTACATGAATTTTATTTTCTTTCACTGGAAGGACAGATCATTTCAGGGCCACAATGTGTGCCAAAGATTTATAGCTAAATTTTGGTGGAAACGTAAATGCTTATAAGCATCCTTTTTTCATATAATCCTTATATTTAAAAAAGCTCAGTTTTCCTGCCTTTCAATTTATCTTCTATATTATCACCAGAGATATCTTTCAAAATATCCATTTGATCAAGTCATACTGCTACTTATTAATATTCAGTGATTCCTTATCATAATAGTTAAAACTACTTATAATTTGATCCTGGACTAATACTTTTGCAGGCCCTATATTTTGCCCTTTCCTGGCATTTCTCAATTTTATATCTGATTCCTTCTTTTTCTTTTCATAGTATTTTCTAAAATGCACCTAATTTCTTCACTGTTGGATTCAATCCCAGTGTTGATCTTTTAAGGTTGAGCTTAAGTCCGAAATTTTCTCATATCTGCATGAAAGATTAGATTTTTCTCCCTTGTATTGTTTATATAATAATGACTATGTCAACTATATATGTTACACAACCATTTATTGAGTGAGAATGTGTGAGACATTCTTCTTGAAACTGGTAGACAGGAATGACAAAGAGTCAAAACCCCCTACTCTTCTGCATCTTCTTCATGTATGTTGAACACTTACACATTCATCATAACAATTTATAAACTCCTTTTGAAATAGCCAACATTAATCATTCTTGAGTTCAACCACAGAGAATTTAGCTGAGCACATAGAACATGCTCATGTGTTGGCTATATTTTCAAAAGACTGAGTGGAATTAAACATTTATTTTTGAGTCATTTGGAAAATTGTCTTCCTTTTATATCACAAACATATGAAGAAAGGGCAAGTATATGATAGAGAAGTAAAGATATATTAAATATTTATATAGCATTTCTATAGATTTTCCTTAAAAGCTTCCTTAGTCATGTATTTTAGAGTAGTACCAGATTCCTCCTTTATCATAAATGAATATATAGACAAATACAACACAAATAAGCATACACTGGCTCCTAGAAAACGTATTTATGGTTTTTCTTTATGCTCGATAAAGAGCAAAGACTATATTTAAAAATATCAACCAACTGCAAACAATAACACAGTGTGATCTCTACAGTTCAAGGATGATACACCTCAAGAATGACATGTGAGAAAGCAAGAATGGGGTCCCTCGTGGTACTATACTGTCAACAGTGTCAGGGAAACACCAAGTAATGTGTCTTGTATAACTTCATTTCTAAAAGATGTATCTGTCCCAGATGGATTAAAAAAAAAAGGGCATATTTTCTGTTCTTGAAGTTCACTTACCCCCAGGAACAATTTTTAGCTGACTCCCAATGGGTCAGTATGTGTTCACAGCTTGTCAGTATCATCTCCATCCATTATTTTAAAAATCTATGATACTTTTCAAATCCATAAATTAGGACTTTCTTGATACAATAACAATAACAAATTATCAGGCTTGACGTATTGCATTTTAAAAGGAATTGTATAAATCACCTTAAATTCTATGAAGGAAAAGTGGTCAGTGGTGTAAAGTATATTCTTGGTAAGACTTTTTAATCAAATGTTTAAGAAATTATCAAATTAAGAAGAAGCAGCCTAGTTTACTAAATGTTATTCAAGCTCCTAATTTACTACACTTTCCTTGGGACTTTTGGGCTGTAGGGAAAAATAATCATTGGTAATGAATTTTTTTGTTACCGTGCCATAGCCATATTCAAACTGGATATAAAACATGTATTTTTTTGTTTCTTTTTTTTTGTCATTCAAAATGGGGAAACACAAGGTCACAATAGCAATTACTAGTCCATACCTCAAAAAGGCATCATAAATACGTTTGAAAATCATAACAAGTCTTGACATTGTAGAAAATGGTAATGGACCTGGACTTAGAAATTCTCATATAAGAGCTGATTTTGTACTCCTTGTACTTGAACAGAATCACAAATTAGGACACCTGGAACAAATGGACTCTCAAAAGTCCCTATTATACTTAGGAGGCAACTTTATTTTTCTTACAGTTATAAATTTTCATTTTTAAGGGTTGTGAAGGAAGTACTATACCAATCATAGATTGCTAGAACATTGGTGCAGTTTCAATTTTTTGGAAAGTGAAGCTTGGCTCTCTTTGCTCAAACAAAATCTTATGTGTCAGTGCAATAGGTAAAACTCACAGATACAGAGCTTTTCTAGTTGAAGGGGGTGTTATTGGTACATAGACAATGTCTGGGGTCTTAGGCTTAGATACTCAGCAGCCTTTCCTAGTTGATCACTCTAAGTTCTTTAAGGGGATTTCAAAGAGATTCTTTAAGGGCCCATAAAATCTCAATAAGCAAAATCATAAAAACCACTGATTTTTTTCTAGCAAATACATTTTACAGCTGAGGGAACCAAGGTCCAGTGAGAATAAGCGACTTGTCTGGTGTCAATATTTAATTGTTTATTATGCATCATAGTTTTAAGCACTTTTTCTGTATTATTAATTAAATTATAAAGAGAATCCATCCTCTGTAGTTCATTAAATCCCCAGACTGTCTAGCACAGGAACTTTTGTAATAAGTATTCATCAACAGATGATTTTATTTTATGCCTTAATTCACATCAATATAGTTTTACAACATTTTCATGTGCTGAACTTCAGATAAAGGCCTATGGCCTCTCCTAAATTGTGTGCAACTAGCTTTGAGAATAGAAATATAGATCCGAAACTAACAAGCTGATTATTTTTCTCTGTTGTGAAGTCAGGTGCCTAATATACTTCTACATGTATTAATATATAAAGTCTGTGTAGAAGTACATCCCAGTCACAATTCATATACCAGACATTGTGTTTTGCACTGGGTTACAGCAGTAAACAAACAAAAACAAACAAACAAAAACTGTCCCTAAAGGTACTTACATTCTAATGGAAGGAGTCAGACACATACACAAGCAACAAGGAGAAAGTATGTCAGATATTGATAAGTATTAGAGAAGGGAAGGCATTTTAGCCATGGGCAGTTACCATTTTAAAGCAGGTGGTTGGAAAAGCTACACTATATGATGACATTTTAGAAAATTCCTGAAAGAGGTGAGGGAGCCTGCCATGAGGATAAATAAGGGAAGAACATTTTGGCAGATGGAAGAGGAAGAGCAGAGGCACATTGAGGAGGGTGGTGGGAGTGGAGAGAACAAGTGAAGTCATTGCAGTGAGAGGAGTAGGAAAGGAGAGAGTGTAAGGAAGGAAGAATGAGGGATAAAAGGTTCTACTTAGGTGGGTGCTCTAGGTTCCATCCTCAGTGAGATGTGAAGCAGAGACTTTGAGATGAGGAGTGATGTGATTTGACTTCATTTTTGAAAGTTCAGTCTGTGCTGTGAGCAGCATGCAGTGTGGATGATACGGAGACAAAAGCAGAAAGATTCGGTAGGAGGCACTTTCAGTAATCCAAATGAGACCTCATGGTGGCTTAGACCAGAGTGGCAGCAGTGAGAGAGTAAGAAGAAGTTCTAGGTATACTGTGAGCCTATAACTCACAGGATTCACTGATGGATTAGATAAGACCACATTGGAGAGAGGAGTCAAGGATGACTCCTACCTGACTGGAGAAACTTTAAGAGTGCCATTGCTGTATACTGAGTTGGAGAAAACTGTATACTCTACGCTAAAGCTCAGACAGAGGTTCTACCCATAGCAGAGAGAACAAATAAGAAAACTACTGAAACAGTTTTATTTATAGTTCTATGGCATAGGGCGGTTGCCACTCAACTTTAAATCATGTGTCTCTACTACGTGACTGAAGGTACTGACTGGGCCTCACGTCCATTATTTTAAATGCATAAATTCAAATACATCATCATTCACATACAGTTGGCATTAGCCTTACCAAAGACTGATACAATTTTTTATACAACCAAAGAAATAGTGACTTCATAATATTATGAAGATGAAAAGAATTGTCTAATTCATGACCTCCCTAAGTGTTCTCTCCTGCTGAGGATGTCTACCTGCTTTCTATCTTTAGCTGAGGCAACCCTGTAAAATTCCATTTATTAAAATGTAGTATGGCCAAGACAACCAAATGGACAGCTGTTCACACTGGGTTAAAGGACATTATAATCAAAAGCTCTTTGTAGCTGTCTATGTTTGCTCAAAACAAAGATTATAAACGATTGCATGGGTTTAAATAGATAGATTAGGAAAGGATGAGCCAATGATTTTACCTCCTTCCTTGTGTGATGCTGACCTATAAACTTAACCCAGTCTTACTGTGGGTTTCTCAAACAGGCATTTTGAGAGGCTGCATTCCCAAACCCATACCCCTTAGGACGTTTAAACTCTAGAGACATATAATACAGTATTTTTAAAGTAATGAATATAACCAAATATATTCATTCATTAGAATCATGATAAATGAACATAGTTATAATAATAAAATAGTTATAACTGATATAAATACAGTGTGGATCTGTGAAGATATTAAAATATAATCTTATAAGTCTTTGAAATATATTCTACATAAGGGTCTGTCACTGAAGTTATCAATATCCTGAGGATATACTACTTCCTGGGAATAAGCCTATTGCATAAGAATTCAAATAGATACCTTATCCATATATTAACCATTAGTTTATTTATGGAGTGAATTACTCAATGGACTAGCTTAGCAACTGAACAATTTTATCATCAAACTAAAAAGTAACTTAGATTTCATTGTCCATACAACTGACTATATGGCTTAAATCTCAAGTGTTGGGATTTTTTTAGAACAAGGATCTTTTTGGTGAAGATTTATGAGATATTTTATTTTCTCCTTGAAAAGTATTGATTTTGAAAACCTTCTAAATAAATGGCACTGATCTATCTATTCTTGAGTCATTGAGAGTAGGTCACCTGTGGACAGCAAATGATTTTTATTTCCTAGAGGTATAGTTTACTGAAGAGAAAGCAAAAGCAAGAGAAAGCTTGATTTATAATACCATGTGAAATTACTGGAATTCAGCATTTAAGAATTTATGCTGGACACAGTAAGAGAAAACACTAACTCCTGGACTGAAACAAATAGCCTGGTTCTGTTTTAATCAGACAGAAATATTGTAAAATGAGCCATGAACAGAACAATGAAAAAAAATTCTATGAAATAGAGATATTTCATCCATGATCATACCAGCTACATTTCTTATTCAGTAATGATTTAAAAAATTAAAATACACAATTTAAAATAATGAATTATTAAGGATATGGAAATATTTCTTCTAAGTGAGTAAAAATAGATTACAAAAAGGACAAATAAAATAAGGTCTTTGTTTTTGGTAAATATACATATAATAAAAATGTATAGCACTAAATACATAAAAGACAAAACAAAGGCCAACAGATCTTTGGATAGAGTGATATTTATTTATTTATTTATTTATTTATTTGCTTTGTGTATTTCTCAAATTCATCTCTTGACTGTGTGTTACTAATGATGAGAAAAATTTCTGATACTTTTAAAATAAAGGTTAGATCCAGAATTTGTTCAAAAGTTTATTTAATAACATGTCATAATAATTCTTTCCCAATCTCCCTAGAAATACGATAAGTAAACTATCCCTCACAAAACTTTACCAAATAAAATAAAGCTCAGAATAGCATAATACAGTCAACAATAAATTTTAAGAAAATACATTTTTGAAAAAATAAAAGCCTTTATGCAACAGAAAATGATTATTTGGCTTATAAATGAATAGAAAAATTGATGTAACCAACATTACTGTGATATTCTGCTTTTTTATGTTTTTTTATACAAAATTGTTTCTTCTGATAAAATGTTTTTGAAAGTTTCCACAAGTGAAAACTAGAAAGAGTTTGCATAATTGTAGTGGGGGAAAAGTTAACTAGAAGGAAAACAACTTCAAGCACAGGCAAAAAAAAAAAGAAATTCTTTCAAGGACACTATATTTTAATATCTTTCAGTAAAGGAAAAAGATACAAAGATGTTTTGAAAAATGTGAAAGATTGCTAAAGGTCAGGAGAGGAAAATAGTCATGTTTAACTTCATAGACATTTTAGCCTAAAATTTTATCCTCTCTAGTTCAATAAACTCTCAATTATAAATAAGTTACCTATGAAATAACAACTTTAGAAAATTTTGATAGCACTTTTAGAAAATTTTCTATGTTGTATTACCTGGTACAGGTTCTGTATCATTAAATGAAAGTCTAACATTTAATATTTTTGAATGAGTACCTGTCACAGAAACTTTTGGCATTAGGAGGACATAGTAGATAGAGAGAAGTTGAATCCCTGGACTTTCCTTGGTAAACAGATGGGAGCTGTTCCTACAAAAATGTCCAGAGAAGAGTTCAGATGAAAGAATAACTCCAATTTCTCAGGTGCAGAGAGGATATCATGGGTTTATATATCACAAGCTAACGCTAATTTACAAAGCAATCTGAAAAACATCAAATTGCAGTAATAAGAAAAGGTGACATTTGTACGATTTCACAGTCCTGTTATGCATTCTGTTCCTGAAGTAGGAGAGGAAGATATTCTGTCTCTCTAAGCTCTGTCTTAAGAGAGAACTACTAGCTTGCCTGAATGCCCAACAGGCCATATGGGAAACAACTGGGTGGTCATTCATGTTGACCTACGGAGAGCTCAGCCTTGCATGATTATACCACTGTGCACTTATTAGTGATCTTCATTTAGGACTTGAAACCTATTCAGTATAGATCCTGTTTCATTTGTGCATTTTATTTGCAAAACGTTTTGCCAGTTTTGACTTTAATATTTCAAAAACTGATGAAGGTCCATGCAGCGAAAAGTCAGATCTGCATTTATATCCTACCTTTCCCATTTGCTGACTGTGTGACACTCATAAATTTGCTTAATATTATGGAGTCTTAGCATACTCAGTTTTACTGTGGAAGATAGGGCTTCAACTTCCTGGGATTTTATGAAGCTTAAATACCCTAATGTGTGAAATGTACTAGCACAAATCTGGCACACAGAGAAAAGTCACAGAAGATAATAAACATTAGTCCTTTTATTCCTTGTTGACCATCCTTTCATCTACTATAACTCTCTAAAGGATGGAGCATTCCCCTGTTGGACTGAGCCACTCACTGTAGCAGAGATTCTTACAGTGAGAGTTAAGAACTCATGTTCCTGATGAGGAATATGAGTCTTAGAGGGAGAGTAGCTGGACAAATAAAAATGGTACTTTGAAAAATGCTCCAAAGATTATTCTTACATGTCTCACTTGGGGTGGGGTACTAAAAATCATATTAGTGGACTAGCTTAAGTGCAAGGAAATAACATCATATTTATAAATTAAGTATAATTAATGTCAGCTAGAAAAAAAAAGTTCATATGTTTAGAGTATTAGAAACAGTACCCCAATGGATTTATCAGTACGTGGAATTGCTTGGCTAAAGAGTAATGCACACTATTCATTAGGATAAACCTTTTAAGAGTGCCCATCATCACCACCACCACCACCACCAAAAGGAACACCAGTTTACAGCCCCTTCCACATAACGTGAAGACTTTTTTTCTTCTACATCTTTGCCAACACTCAATGTTATCTGTCTTTAATTGCCACCACCCGCTCTCTCTCAATCTGACCCCTTATGTCCCTTGGCCATCAACTTCTGTTTCTGGTATTGACAGTCCCTAGAAAGCCTGTATAGTACAATGGTTAAAAATATGGTCTCAGGACCTAGACTGCCTCAGTTCAAATCCCTGCATTACCACTTACTTAAGTATGATATCTTGAACAAGCTGCTTAAATTCCTGGTGCTTCAAAATCCTGCTAAGGTTGGTGTGACAATTACTTTATTTTAAATGAGTTTATATAATTTATATGCATAGAAGAGTGTCTAAAAATAATTACAGAAATGCTTATTAGTAGTATTTAAATTAGTTTCCTATTTCTGCTATAACAGATTACCACACAATTAGTGGCTTAAAACAACAGAAATGTATTGTTACAGTTCTGGAGGCCGGAAGTAAGAAATGAGTCCATGAGGGGTAAATCAAGGTGTCAGCAGGGGTAGTTCCTTCCTGAGACTCCAGGAGAGAATTTGTTCTTTGCCTCTTCCAACCTCGGGTGACTGCCAGCATTCCTTGGTTTATGGCCGTAGCAGTCTAATCTCTGCTTCTGTACCTCATTGTTTTCTCTTCTGTAATCAAACTTCTCTCTGCCTGACTCTTATGAGGACTCCTGTGATTACACGTACAGCCCACTAGAATAATGAGGAAAATCTCTCCATCTCAAGATCTTTAACTTTAATCACATCTGCTAAGACACTTTGGCCATATAAGGTAACATTTACAGACTCCAGGGATTAAAACTTGGATAACTTTGGGAGTTTTATTTAGCTTAGCACACGACTTTTTAAAAAAGTTTATATGGGAATGCTTGCATATTTATCATCTATTTGTTGACTCTTTATATATTTTGGACACAATATTTTATCAGTTAGACAGAATATAAATATTTTCTCCCAATTTGTCTTTTGCCTTTTAACTTTGCTCATGATAACTTTCATAATACAGGAATTTTAATGAGCATATCATTTATGACTTTTAACATTTCTGTCAGAAGGAAATAAAGAAAAATGGCACAACCATAACATAGAATGGTATGCAAACACTGAAAAAAGTAAGTGGATCTATATATTAAGCTAGAAAAATATCTCACAAATATTGCTCAGTGATGAAAGACAGTCATAGATTTTATGGGAAGTATAATTCCATTTTACATATGAAAGCTTTTGAATGAGCACTCCAAACTTCTTAGTAACTGCTAAGGAGACAGCATTAGGAGGTAAGGTAAATAAATAATTACTTTTTAGTTAATGTTAATTCTGTTTAAATGGTTAAACAATAACTATAGTTATATTTCATTTATATAATCAAATCTGAAATGAGAATATTAAAGTCCAAAGAGAAGTACATTGAAATTGCTATAGAATTTCAGAGGAAGTAGATAATTACTTATGTCCAGGAGAACTGAAGGAGGCAATATTTGAGAAAGGAAAAACAGATTTGACCACAGAGCATAGATTAATAGCGTGCTTTAGAAGGTAATTTAATTTAATAGGAACAAAGCTGAGTGAGGGTGTGAAGGTTAATTTTATGTGTCAACCTGACTGGGCTAAAGGATGCCCAGATAGCTAGTAAAACATTATTTCCGGGTGTGTCTGTGAGGGTGTTGCAGAAAGCACTTGAATTAGTAGACTGAGTAAAGATTTGCCCTCATCAATGTGGGAAGGCATCATCCAACTTGTTGAGGGCCTGAAAGAAATAAAAAGGTGGAGGAAGGGCAAATTTTCTGTCTTCTTTAGCTGGGATATCCATCTTCTGCCCTTGGACATGGCAGCTCCTGGGTCTTGGGCCCTCAGACTCTGAGATGTACACTAGTGGTCCCTCTGGTTCTCAGGCATTAGGATCAGAACTGAATTATACCATAGGCTTTCCTGGTTCTCTGGCTTGCAGATGGCAGACAGTGAGACTGCTAGGCTGGCATAACCACGTGAGCTAATTTCTATAATAAATCTCCACTATATATCTATCTATCTATCTATCTATCTATCTATCTATCTATCTATCTCCTATTGGTTCTTTCTGTGGAGAATCATGCTGACTAATATGGAAGGTAATAAGGAGATTAGGTAAGTAAGAGGAAATAATGATAAAATGTTTCATTTGGATCAAATCTTAGAGGCTTTAATATAAGAGAAAGTTTAGATTTACTCCTCCCAGGTTAAGAACCTCAAAGCATAGTAACTAGTGGATAGTCACTGACCATTGAGAGTACAGTCAAATTTACCTAAGTTATTTTAAGGCAATAAGACAATCCATGCATAAAAAGCAAACAAACAAATAAGACACATGCAGGCGAGGGTACACCTGGGGTAATTTTCATCTTACATTGGGCATGGTCTTACATATCATCATTCTTCCAAGTCTCTTAAATGCTTTCAGTGCCTTAAAACCCACCATGAAAAAAAATAATGTTATGGATATGCTGACTGGCTGTCAAAAAAAAAAAAAAACAATGATAAAGGAGACATTAAAGAAAATTTAATCTGTCATGATAGAAAATATTTCTTAAAGAAATTGATGTCATGAGCACAAGTATCATATACAGAGAGATATATATAGTCATGCTCTCAATTGCTAGAAATTTAAAAAGACAATAGCACAAGTTAAATACAGGCCTATGATCAAACTTAACCCTGTAGTGTGTGTGTGTGTGTGCGTGTGTGTGTGTTTGGCCAGTATCAGAAGTCCACTAAATCACACTCAAAAAAATTTTAAATGCCTGGTATACCAATGCTCATAGCAGCATGAGTCACAATAGTCAAAAGGTGGAAACAAACCAAATGTCCATTGATCAGTGAATAGATGTGGAATACTATTCAGTTTTAAAAATAAATAAAATTCTGATACTACAACATAGATGAACCTTCAAAACATTATGCAAAGTGGAATTAGCCAGACACTAAAGGACAAATATTCTATGATTCCACTTACTTGACATACCTAGAATAGTCAAATTCACAGAGTCAGAAAGAATATTAGTCAGGGTTGGGAGTAGGCAGTGATGAGTAGGGAGTTGTTTCACATGCATGGAATTCAGTTTGCATGAAAAAGTTCTGGAGTTGCACAGTTATAATAACTGCACAACAATGTGAATGTACATAATGTCACTGTATTATACACTTAAAAATGGAGAAAACAGTAAATTGTATTTTATATATATTTTACCACAATGAAAACAAAATAAAATGTCTGCGAGGATTGACAGGAGCTTCTTCTTGTAAAGGAAGTGGTATAAAATCATTTTCATAATGTAATGCATGAGGAAGAAAAAAATATTCAAAGAAGATTTTATCATTATTAGATATTAACATTTTATTATACTGTGATTCCTCTTGATTGTAATTCATATTTCACTGTTGAAAAGCTTTAAATAATCTCTACTGAGTGCACATGCTTGGAAAAAAGTCTACGCTAAAAATTCTTTTTCTAACATAATTTATATGTATAAGACATGTAAGACTGTTTTCTTACCAGCAATCAGATGGCTAGATAACCACGGTTGCAGGAGAATTTGCTGAGGTTTGAGATGCCTCAGTTTCACCCTGTTGTAAAATTTAACTTCAGGTAAAACAACTTAATCTGTGATTACTAAAAAGCAAACCTTCCTCCATTAATCAAATTATCTTTTTAATTACAATATGTATGCAATTATTCCATGAAATGTATTGACTTAAATAATGTTTAGGACTATGAAGTAAATTTCACCTATGAGCCCAAATCCATTAACTCAGCTTAAAAGAAATTTGACAGTAGCTATTTAATTACTGATATCCTACCGAAATTGGCATTTAATAAAGAGAAACATTTTCTAAATACTAAAGAGCTTTAAGATATGAAATGAAATAGTCTATGTCTTGAAAATGAATCTAGTCTTAAAAGGAAGAAAATTTAATAGAGTCATGTTCAAAAGCCTTTAATAGGCCTGTAAGACTGAAATAGAACCCCTTGGGTCTCTCATTATGAAGTAACATTTAGCTCATAGACTTGGGGGTGAAAAAAGAAAGCCAGTCTCCAGTGAAAGATCACATTATACATAGAACACAATGTGCAGAATATACTTTCTTTAGTATTCAGTAATGATCTGAGCAATCTCATCTCAACAGATACTAAGAACATTTCAAAAAATGGGCAAGGAGACCAAATTTCAGGTCTACAAACTAGAAAGAACTCAACATAGCATTTTTTCCCCTAAAACTCAAGCTAAAGGAAGAGTTTGGCCAGTTGAGGCTGTGCTATGTCAACATGGCTCTTTAATTCCGAAAGGAGATAGAACATATAGAAATCTGATCCAATTATACATTTTTACTGAGTAATCATACACACATAAGATACACTTCTATGTGCACATATATATGAACTCAGTGTCTTTGTGCATTCATTATAGATGGTGGAAGTGCTATATGAGTAATAAAGTAGTAATTCTCCATGAAAGAAAAATACTCATCTTGTTAATTTTTCCTGGTATCAAAAATGCCACAGTTGTTTTCCTGTAATTCTCAACAAATTATTTTCATCAAGCAAGAACCATATATTAACATGTATATATTTGTCAGCTAGTGAAGATCAGAGAAAAATAATAATAATAATGTAAGCTAATTTATTGAGTACTTATTATGTGCTAAATACCTTTCATATATCATCTTGTTTCAAAATACAACTCCATAAGTATGGCACTATTATTGACCCTATTACATTAATAGGGAAAGAGAAGTTCAGAGATACTACAATGTTTGCTTATGGTCACATGGCCAGAAGAGTCAGGATTCAAATTCCAGCTTTCTGTGACTCCAGAGCCTTTGGAATCAATCAGTATGCAAAATGTCTTCAGATACTGCCTTACCACTGATCAACAGTGATCGAGTTAAAGGACAAATATCAGGGGCAGATGAAGCAGAGAGATGAGGAAGGGAGCAAACTAACTACAAGTGACAGAAGTGGTTATGGATGAGAGACAGCGGGATAGTGCCTATTGAGCAAAATTTTTAAAATAATATTTTAACTTTCATGAACAGTGCACCTCCTTCATATGAAATAGAAATGTGCTCAGAAGTCATCATGCACAGTACCCCTCTGATAGTCGAGTATATTCTTAAATTTCCCTGCCACATCATCACCAGAACGTTTTTATATTTCCATAGTCTGAGAATTGCATTTCATATCAAAATAACTTTTTTTGCAATGATAATATGTTTCTTTTGTGGTTTGGCATGATTCAGATTCTTGTGCTATTCTGTAACTTTCATATATTTCTGGCATGATTCCCCAACTAGATTATATACTCTCTGAAGACAAAGCAAATGCCTTAATTTTCTCTTTATACAGTTGACCCTTGAACAACATGGGTTTGAACTGCATGGGTCCACTTACCCTTGGATTTTTTCAGTAATAAATATCACAGTACCACATGATCTGCAGTTGACTGAACCACAGATTTGGAGGAACTGCATATATGGAGGGCAGACTATAAATTATACTCAACTGTGCAGAGGGTGAGCACTCCTAACCCCCCCGCATTAAGCAAGGGTTGACTGTATTTCCCAATGAACCAAATGCTTTACATACATTTAGTAACTGATAAATATTTGAGATTCTGATCACAAAATAATTAAACAGATGGAAAAAAGTTACAAGAGCCTAAAGATTCTTCTCAAACCGAGGGTGTACACTGAAGATACAAGTTCACCATTTTATATTCTCAAAAGAACTTGGATGAAATGATTTAAAAAATACTAACACAACTAAGCAAATTTAGGATAAGAAGATGAGAGAACTTAAATAACTTGCTCTTAAACATCCTGAGTATTTGAAGGAGGCATTGCCATGCTTGAGAGTTTCTTAATGCCTTAAGTAATACATTGTTAAAGTCAAATGACTTGGCCAAGGAGAAATTGAAAATTCAGATATTAACACATTTTATGCTTACTTTTATTTCTATGAAGGAGTTATATGCTTTTAGGAGGGACCTTAATGTATTTCTAAGGATAGACTAAGTTATGCTACAGTAACAATCAGGTCCAAATCTCAAACATTTATTTCTTCCTTGTGCTTACAATTTCAGAGTCAAAGGCGTTCGGCTCACCATGGCCACTCAAGAACCAAGAATGATAGAGCTTAGTTGCTGTCAATGACCTGACAAACATGTTCCAAAGAGAAGAAAGCACACTGTGGGGTCCAGCAACAACAATTAAATATTTGTCCCCCAGGTGATATTTCACTCTGTTCACAGTATATTGGCCAGAACTAATATCAAGGCCCCATTCACTCACAGAAAGTTAAATAAGTATAAACCTACATACTGGATATATTTGGCAAACAACCACATTGTAGTCAGAGCACACTGAATTCAAAGTATGAGGCATTTTGCCAACTTTTTATATACATTATTTTGATCATAGACATATAATATACATTTTGCAGATAAAGAATATACTTCTCAGTAGTTTACTTGTCCCAGGTCACTTATCTAGTTGGCATAGAAGATAATAACTAAACCTAGATTTATCAGGATTTTCAACTTCCCATGCTGCATATTATAAGAATCTGTGTCCCGTTTACCTTGGGTATGAAAAGATGATATTTGAACAAAAGACTAGGAATTTCTCTGGGTCAAACGGCTCCAACCAAAGAGCTTATTCAATGTAGAAACATCATCTGTGTATGACTCTGACACTGATCACCTAGTATGTTGAAGCTAGTCTTTGAGTTCTTGCAATAAGAATCTAGCACATTTCCATTTAACTTATAAAATATGTTCCTTCCAGGGTTTTGGCACTTGTAACAACTTTTCTAATTAAACTAACTCCTAGAAAATAAATAAACAGTTTTCTTGACATTTTAAAATTGATTGTTTTTTCACCCTGGTCGTTACTATTTCGTGTAACTTTTAGGTATCAGTTGTTTGCCAATACTATACAATAAAATGAACTCCTTGATCACTAAGTACTACTATTGGGACTTTCCAATATGATGCATTTTCTCATCACTAATTGGTTCATGCTTCACTATTGTTTTCCAGATTCTCAGTGGTGTCTCTATTTGATGAGTGTTGAAAAAAAATTTCCACATTGGATGTGACATTAAAAAATAAAGTTCCTCTGAAAGAACTGTGCATCCTGAAACTCTCAAATAGTTTAAAAAGCTGCTCACAGTAACCCTCACAATTTACTGAACATGTATGCATGTTCAATATATCACTTTTTCTAACAAAGTATTTCGAAGTTTGAAGTATTTACATTTTTTTTCTCTAAGGTGCTATCTGAGTGATAGGAATTTTATTTCCTGACTCAAGCTATTTCATACGTTGAACAAATGCATATCTTCTAACACAATGCCATAATGTAGACATGCTATCGACATAAAAAAGAATAATGAATCAACATGTTCTGTCTTCATTTAACAAGCATCCCCATGTCTGAAAGCCTTTAAAATTGTTTGGTGTTTTCACCCATTTTCATTTGGACTCACAAGCACTGTGGAGACAGCCAGAGGCTTCAGTTAAACATTTTTTCTCCACAATTTTCCCCCCAATGATAGTTTTTTTTCCTCCTTTTGATAAAACAGCCTTCAGACATAGGCCCACAGAGTAAGGTAAATGAGAGGAAAGTGAAGTTCTAGACAATCTTATACAAGTAGCTCAAAATGTTTACAGATTCTGCCTTTGCTCTAAGCCTAACCTAGGTCAGTAATCACAGTAAACAAATCCTTTCATATATATTTTCAAGAAAGCAGTGAAATAAGATTACTGGTTCTTTCAGTGAGCACATATTTCACCCCAGAGGGCTTCAAGCTACCCGGTAGCATGACTCTGTGTGTGTGTGTGTGCACGTGTGTGCGTGTGCACGTGCACACTCAGACTTCACAAAACTTAGTGAAGGTGAATATGGGCAAGGAGAATGATTATTCCCAGTATGCTGGGTGAGGGAACAGTCAATAAACCAGGCACCTTCCTATGCATATTCTTTACATTAACGCATTTAATCTACACAAATTTGACATGAATGCCACTTTTGATCTGCATTTTTCATTTAAAGACACAACCTTCTAATTAAAGTGAATAGTCCAGATACACAGAAAGCAAATGGCAGAGGGGCAATCTGAACCTATAATTTCAATCATATGTTCTTTTAAAATATGCTGTCTCATAAAACAATTATGACCACCCACTGGGGCCTCATTTGCATATATATCCTTTTGCTTCTGGGACAACTGTCTTAAGAAATTTCAGAAGCCCAATGTGGCCTTCTTTGCCTATGAAAAATACTTATCTCAGGTAAAATTTTAGACTTCCAGCTGAAAAAAATTGGAAAGTACTTGTCTATCTTGATCCTTGATGGAAGTGACTTACATGAGCCCAAGTTTGTAGGTGTAAAACAAAGATAACTTCCACTGTACATTTGCAATGCCAATTACCTTGTATGTTTCCCTGATCCTAATTGACCACTATGAAGTTTGTGAACCTCTGGCAGGCACATAGAGGCTCAGGCACCACACAACTTACCACCTAGGGTTACCAAACTCCTAGTCTGCCTCACAGTGAAACAAAGAGGTATAGCACTTAGCCAGGGTCTCCAAATCTCCCTGGCAGATCTAGTGATACATTTTAGTAGAGAAGATCCCAGCAAATAAAACTGACAGATGACTGAGGGTGTGTGGGGGAAAATGAATGGTGGTTTCAACAGCCTTACTGGGGGCCTCACAGAGGTGGTGAGATTCTTGGAGGTGATTCAATAATTTGAGAAAGTAGTCAACCAATATGAAGACTAACAAACATTTTATAGCAGTGGACATAACAAGAATCTGGGGAGGAATAGAAGAAAGAATAGCAGTAAAATGTATTTTAAATAGCAAAATATTAAGGAAAAATGAAAACCTTTTCTCAAATGATACAATTAAAAAATTTGTATGTAAAAAAATACACAAATATTGTGATTAACATTTCTGTGTTCATTTCTTAATTAGGCGCTCTGAATTAAAGAAAAAATAATGAAGGCGAGAAGTAGGTTATAGGTCTGAGGCTTCATGAACAGTTGGCTATATTCTTCAGAATATTATGAAATATAAGGGAACTGAGTGGCTGTCTCAGGCTCCTGAACCCCAGTACAGAAAAGATTTCCTTCTTCTAAACGGAGAAAAGAAAAAAAAAACTCTTCATGTGAAATCTACAGGCTGGGCCTTCCAAGAATTTGTGTCTCAATAGAGCTAAACTGGGAAATAGCAGAAGACATTCTGGCTATGCGCTTATTCAATGCCAGGAGGTGCTAAAGACTTTGGATATGAGTCTAGGTGCTGAGGATGATTGGGAATTTGAGTTTTCCCTTTGTACGAGCCAGCATGGCCAAAGAAGAGGCTTACATTTGAATGAATTTCGTGGAACAGTAAATGGAACACAATATTTCAGCTAATGCTTTCAGTATGTGTTTATATGAAATCTAGTAAAGACCTAGAGCAATAAAGTTAATGCTTTAGCCTTTCTAGCAAAGATTAATTCTTTTAATAATTCAAGTTGGTTTATCAGATTTGTTGAGGGAATTTCTACTAAGCAAGTGGAAGAACAGTTCAGGCCTAGTGTGTCTCATTTTGGTGAGCATGTATTATTCCCCCCCACCCTGGATTTTAATTTAGTGATTACTTTTGAAATTAAAATAAATTTAATGAGGATACTTAATCGTCCATTTTTTTTTTTTTTTTTTTTTTTTTTTTTACCCCCAGGATAAAGCCTTTTGGTAATATCACATATCTGCTTTAAATAGGTGAACATAAAATTTGTTGTCCGTGCTAGACATTTTGGAGACACTTTCAAAAGTGAAAGTACATGCAATTATTAATAATTATCTATCTATCTATATATATATGGTTACACTTGGAAAATAGACATGAACTGGGGTGATTCAAGCAAACTAGTACATAAAGTTACCTTAGTTTTAAGCATCAATCCAATTAGATATTAAAGAAAGGTGACTGTAAATAATTCTATGGCTTCACTGCAAAACTAGCTTTCAATCACAGGCTTGTTCTCATTTACAGGTTTATGAAGAAACATGATTCAACAAATGCATTTTAACATGAAAGGCTTAAATATGCCAGGCTAAAACTGTCATAAGAGAAAAGATAAAATGAAATTTTTTATCCCTGTAATTATAGGTATTAATCCAGGAAAGTGTGTAGCATGTGTATATTAATGCATTTGTCAATTTCTCCAAGATAGTTTCTGAGACATTAGAAAGAATCAATTAAAAACAGGCTTTCTTAGACAAAGAGTATAAAGGGATGTGATAATATTGCTACTCTTGGTGGAAAAAAAAAAAAAAATTTTGAAAGTGGGAAACTTAATCCGGATCATTAGGGAGAGTTAGTATTGAACAATCAATTGCAATGTGAAAATACTGTTATGTGAAGCTATAGAATTCTCTGTGACTTTAGTCAAGTTACTTAAACTCTCAGTACCTCAGCTTTTTCATCTGTGAAATGGATATAATAATAGTATTTCCATTGTAAGGTTGTTGTGAGGATTAAACTTATATGTATAACATGTAAAATAGGGATGATACATAGTAAGCAGTATAACGTCTAGCTATTGATTTTATTGTGCTCCCTAAAATAATAAAACTTTCATCATATTTTGTAATCATTTATCATGACTTGCAATAACTTTCTGTTCCACCTTCTTTTGTTTGTTTCCTGTAACACGACATAGCAACCATTGACAAACACATGTCTTTATGTGTATTACTGCTGTAAAGAAAATCATTTTGTGTTGTGCCTTGCATGCATTCATTCTGAAAACAGCTAAGCAGGGAACCCTCGCATAAGAAAACTATGCAACGATTAGTTTGTGCAACAATTAGTTACTGAGCATTTACTCTGTACCAGGGTTAGGGTATACAACAGGGAACATTCCATTCAAAGCCACTGTCTTATACTTTCTATAGATTGTAGTAGGAAAAGTTAGACAAATAAACACCTTTATAATAGATGTGGTGGGTAGGTGCTCTGGAAGCAAAAGAAAATAGATTAAGTGGGATAAGAAGAGGCAGAGGTGAGGGAAAAGAGCATTGTGATAAGGTGACATTCGAGTAGCGACTTAACGGTCACAAGGGGAAACCACTTGCTGTACATTGGGAAAGCATTCCAAGAAGGGAAACAAGTGCATAGGAC
The DNA here is from genome assembly GCF_028023285.1 of Balaenoptera ricei. Lineage (NCBI taxonomy): Eukaryota > Metazoa > Chordata > Mammalia > Artiodactyla > Balaenopteridae > Balaenoptera > Balaenoptera ricei. The sequence continues at coordinate 63,512,654 of NC_082644.1, read as the reverse complement.
CTCAGCCCTGAGGTTGCTTACCAGATTCCAGGAAGAGCAGGGAAGTGGGATTAGCTTAAACAAGTAACAAAGGGGGGGCAGAGACAGAAGACCAGGTCTGAGAGGAGACCAGATCATGAGTAACTCTTAAGGCCCTTGTAAGGACTTTAGCTTTCAACCTAAGTAAGATTAAGGAGAAGTTGGAGGGTTTTGAGCAAAGACCATGTGAAATTGTAATACAGCATGTTTAGATTTTTGCTTTTAATACGGTGATCAAGAGACACAGGGAAACAAATTCCTGAGCTCCCTGAAACACTGGCCTGCCACCAGTCAATGGGAGATTCTGTCCTCCAGTTCTCCAGGTTCTCTACTGTCCTAGAGTCTTTAGAGGAGAGATGAAAGAGAAGTAAGAAAGTGGGAGAAAAGAAAAGAAGAGAGAAGAGAAAGAAGAGATAATTCCTGTGCAAGTAGGGCTCATTGCAACTTCTCAGACAGTCACGACTGCCTTAAAGGAGCAACTGAAGCAGAGTTCGTGCTGCTTCTAAGGAGGACAGCAGCCACACTCTTACTGGGTTCTGAATTTCCTAGCTTTGCCATGTAGTTGCTTTGTGACCCTGAGAGAGTCAAGTGATTTACGTCTCAGTTTCCTCATCCTTACAATACGCTAAATCTGCCTCCCAGGCTGGCTGTGAAAGGTAAGTGCCTGACATATAATATGAGGATATCAGTGTGTGTTGCTACTGTTTCTGATAACAAAATGAGATTTGTGATAAGATAGTATGGATTGCAAGATGGTGCTTAGCAAAATATCTTTATTATAAGATGTTCTTTACTGTAAAATGCACCATTAAGTTAAGGGCTACTGTAAGGCTAAATAAGAGACTACATTAAACGTTCTAATTGATTTTTAAATCTATCTAATTTTCAGAAATGTTAAAGTGTTATTGATACAAGGAGAAATATCACTTTAAAATGATAGTAATATGATTACTAAAAAGGAAGAAAAAATTTAAAAAAAAATTTAAAAAGCAGTATTTGGCTAATACGTAAAACATGAGATCCAATAGGTAAGACTATTTCTGCCATGAAACTACTTTAAATTAGAAACCACAAATTATGGATGCATGTGCCAAAATATGACTGCTTCAGCAAGTGGTGAATTTGCATATACAATAATTTTAATCAAAGGCACCTATTTGATTGCACAATTATCTCTTTTGCATACACAAAATTTGAATTCTGTACACGTGAATCCTCATTTGCACATGCACCCAATTATTTTGTTGGTGCAACTTAGAAATCCCTATTTAATATATTAGGGTATTAGTTATCTTTCATTTATAGCAATATGGATTCAGTTTTTACTGACTAGTAAAACAGAACTCCTGGAAGAACATGGGAATGGATCCTACTTCTACTTATGACAGAGAGGGATGTTACTACACTTGCATTTTGTGCCAAGAAAAAGTAAAAAACATGTTTTCTCACACATGCTTTTGCTTCTTTTTGCCTTCTTATTTAGAAGTTATTTCAAAATTTAAAGAAGACTTTAGTTCACAGGGAGAAGCCTTGAGTGGTGATCATATTGAGTTCACTCAGTTTTCCACATTATTAGTCTCTAAGTGATGGGAGTAGGCAGTTGATCCAACTACTCTTAAGCATTAGAGAAAATTTAGAGCTGGTAAAAAGAACCAAATTTATAGTCCTAAAGACAGATGCTCTCTATGGAGCTCCTAAACAACAACAACAAAACAGCTTGAAAGCAGTGAGGCAAAACACTCTATATTATTCTGGTCTTGCTGCACATTCAAGAATCTCCTTGGCCCTAAGTGAGGAAGGTGTGGTACAATAGGTTGGGAAAATTGATGACCACAATAATAAGGTTCTAGATAAGCAGGATGTCTGTTTTCTAACTAATTCATCCTGACAGGCCCACTGGGACACAAGCCTGTTCAAAATCCAAAGTTATTCACAACCTCATGTTAAGAGGTTGCTCTGCATTATAGATGGGTCATTGGTAACAGCAGGTGTCTTTTGTCATCTGACTCTTTCAGACTCAGGTGTTTTCTGCATGCTTTTGGGATGACCCTTGAGGATTCAACTAAGATCCTATTTGGTAACCTAAGTAGACACAATATTATCGCTGTTCCTCCTATTGTTTACCCAAATGCAGATGTGTACTTGTGACAATGAGATTCTACATTAGGGCAAGAGTAGAAATCCAGTTTGTAAGTATTCACAATTTTGCCAACTACATCATGATCCTATTTGGTAATCAGACTCTAAAAAGCTCTGAATTCTCGAACTTTGAACCTTGCCATCCAGCTCAATATTGAGTGTTGTATAATAAATTTCCTCTTGAATAATTAAATTTACTCATTATTGTTGGAATCCCAGGTCAAGTCTACCCATGGTGACTCTTCAACAATACCATGTGGTCTGTTTTTTCCAATGTTCACTTTCAATATCTCCAGGGAGGAAACACGCTATAGTAATTAAAAGCACAGTGGGTCTTGGAGTCAGCCATATCTGGTATGGGAGACTGAACTATGTCTCGAGGTATTTGTGCACTGGTTTTATTCCTTCCCACACTGACTTTGGGTTTGGACATTTGTTTTGACCAATGAGACTTTAGCAAGCATGCTGCAAAGTGAGGCACTTGCAGTGGGGCTTGTTCCTTGGAACACTCCTTGGAATTGAGCTGCATGTTACGTGAAAGTATAAGCTATGCTACTAGAGATGAAGGTCATGTGGAGAGCCTCTGAAGGATGACTCATCATGTAGAAAGAGGGGACACATGAAAAACTGAGACCTCCAGTTAAGTGCCTACGTGAATGTAGCCACATAAGTGACCCCAGCCAACTTCAGGCGGAGCAGAATAACTGCCCAGTAAACCTACAGAATCATGAGGAATACCAAATGGTTATTTTAAGCCACTGAGATTTAGGGTGGTTTGTTACACAGAAATAGACAATTGATATATCTTGGATCAAATTCAGGTTCCATTACTTGTTTAGCTATGCAACTTGGGCTAGTTGTTGAAGCTTTCTAATCCTCACATTTTCCAGCTCTACATTATAACAATAATTACATGACCTCATAAGACTGTGAAATAGAAAAAATAAAGTTATAAAAATAAAGAATTTAGTGCAATGCCTTAGCCATTGTAAGCGCTTAATGAACAGTAATTTTTACGATCAATTTCATCACCTCAACCATCACCACCACTATGCCAATCATCACCACCAACACCGGATGCCAATACCAACACCGCTAACATTGCCACAAACACTTTCCTGCTATCTAATGCTTTCATGATGCTCTTTATGTCTACTGACATAATGAAAATCAATCTTTCCCAACTAAGACATTTTTTAAGCCTCATATACAGGCAAAACTTCTTTCTTTATGGTCAGTGATGATGCAAAGCAATGAAAGTAACTCATTTAGATATCCCCTCACATTATTTCATTAGTTTACTAAAGAGATAAAGAGGTTTAGCAAGATCACTCGGAAAGTAAATGAAATAGTCACATTTGAACCCATGTCTTCTTGCCATGAATACTGTCTTTTAAAGAATTCTGGCTATTCTAAAAACAAGAGCCTCCCATGAAAAAGGAATTTCCATAAAGACATACATTTTGTAGTGCTTACTGCTCTGTTCCTACCACCTTGTGCTTAGAATCTGCTCTAGAAACACTTGTTAAATACATTAATCAATTGACAGTTGATAAGTAGTTTAGCAGAGCATGGGTTCTGGAGCCAGAATATCTTACATCAGAAAATCCCAGTTCTACCATTTACCAGCTATGTGAAGTTGGGAAATTTAACATTTTTGTTCCCCACTTTCCTTAGATGTAAAGTGGATAACAATAGTACATATTATCTAAGATTTTTTAGGGCATATGAAACTCTCAGATCAGTACCTGACTAATAGTAAGCGTCATATAATACCTAGTATTGATCATTATTATTTTGTTGTTATGTTGAGCTCTACTGTTATGTGGAATAGTACATATAAAATATTAATTTAAAGAAGCGGAATATGTTTACGTATTGAAAGAAAGCCAGGAAAGAATGCAGTGTGTGGTCTAAAACAATGGCTTCCAAGCTCTGTTCTCAATTAGAACCATCGGATGATTAATAAAATTCCGATTCCTGCCCAATTCACTGTCTTCCTCAATTCTCTATATTTATAACAATTGTACCAAAGGATAATGGTTGCACAGTCAAGTTAGGAAAGCACTAAAATCAAATTAATTTTAATAGTGCAAGTTCAAGCACCCTAGGATTTGATTAGGTAAGATATTTTGGAGTACAGGCATTTTTCCATTGCCCTTCAAATCCAATCAGGGGAGGAGTTGAATATTCTACCCAGGGTTCACACCACATGCCATTTGGATATCTCTTCTGTTCTTTCGCTTCTCCCTTCTCTCCCCTCATACTTAAAGAGAAGGTAACTACTCCTCAGTCAGTGATACTGACTCTCCTGAAATGTGAGGAAAAACTTACGGGGTTGGTAGGCCCTTGCTACTCAAAGTGTGGTCCATGCAGCAGTAACATTGACAGTGTGTTAAAAATACAAATCTCAGGTCTTAATGTAGGGCATTGGTTCTCAACTCCTGTTCCCCATGGAATCACCAGGAAGCTGGACCATTAATCTTTGGATGCCAGGCTGCACCCAAGAAACTCTGCATTAATTGTTTTGAGGTGGGCCCAGGTGGTAACTATTTTTTCTCAAATCCTCGGGTGGTTCTGACATGTAGTTGGGGTAGAGACACACTCATTTCGAGGAAAGAGAGCAGAAAACTTCAGATTGATTTTAGAACTTCTCCTTCCATGGCCTTCTCCAGGCTCCTAGGAGAATCCAGGTTCCAGAACATCCTTTAGGTTTCCTTACACCACTGGACAAGGAATTCTTGGCTTATTATTCAGGGCTACTGACCCACCCTGCCTAGTCTGACTTCTATCCTGCCTTCTTGATAATCTCCATGGAATCTGAATAAGCTTAACTATTAGACTAGCTAACATTCATAATATCAATAGAACACTGTACTACATTTTCAATGCAAAAGTCAAGTACTTTCAAGCACAGCAATGCTGGTAATATTTACTTATATTATGGTTAGGACTCCAACCCCCATGACCATTGTTGCTTTTTATAATTTTACTGTTGCAGGGTGATGATATGAATGCAGTCCTCTGAATGGACTGCAATGTTTTAAAAATGCATCTTGTTTTGTAAAATCTTATACCTCATGCACTTGAAAATTATTTAACTCAAACAAATTGACTTTCTTTAATCCTTCACAGTTTACCATGGATTAAACAGTTAATGAGAGGGAAGCTAGACTTTGGGGGCTAGCAAGATCCAGTTCTCTTTGTGTGTGGCTGAACTAAAACTGGCATTTTTCTCTAATCTTAAGATTGATCCTTACAAAGTGAAATAAGAGCACTAAAAATCAAATCCAAATCAAATGCTTGAAAAGTCACCTCTCAACTGAAATTCCTTGAATAGGGAGTAGAAGAAGAGAATTATTTATATAATATCTTGCTGTTTCTTGAACCAGCAGCTTTAGCATTACTTGAGAACTTATAGAAATACATATTCTTGAGCTTTAGTGTAGTCCTACTGGATTAGAATCTACATTTTAACAAGATAGCCCAGGTGGTTCCTAGGCACATGGAAGTTTGAGAAACATTAGTATAGTATACATTGGACTCACAAATTTTTTTTCCTCCAACATTTGTTCTTCCCTAAATCAAACCCCATACAGCATCCCATACATTTGCCCGTTCCTCTTTTTTATCCGACCTCTTTATAAACTTTTCTTCCATCTCCAAATTTCTTATTATCCCTCTCCCAATCACCTGCCTCTCTGGCCATGTCTCATTTTACCAAAAATCTACTCTATGGGCAGAGGCAGGATGATATACAAAGGCACACTTTCATTAATTTTCTTCTTCATTGCAGTTGAATAAGAGAAGAAATAGTGAAACTTTTTCTCCGTCTACTATAAACCAATAAACTCTCAAAGAAGTAAAATGGGTAATGTCCTGATGCAAAGTCTTCTCCTTCTAAGTCTGAAAATGCAGAGAGCCCATGAAAATACCAGTTTCCCAGTATTGTAAGAATATACAAATATGTTCAGTTTGTTCCTCCAAGATAGAGATAAAAGGGTACCAACTTCTTCAGAGATAAATTAGATTGACACAAACCACACCCACTCATCTTAGTTTTCAATGACCAATCATGATAATCCAAGGCAATTATGTAAGTTAAGATACAAATTCTTTTTCTACTTTCACTTCTTTTAAGAATAGTAGCAAAAAACAAAAATAATTGTCTGTGCCAGTAAGTGTTGGGTGTTTCACTATCGATATAAACACTATAAAAAATTCCTTCTAAATACTTAAACAGTAACTAACAACAAGATACTATTTTTATAATTGATTGAGAGATTTTGATTGAGAGTGTGAATAAGTGAAGCATCTGTGAAAACAAACATCTCCATTGACATAATGTGGTTGAAAACTAAATTCTTTGTTTTAATTGAAAAAAAAGAGAAGAAACAAAACATCTTTAAAAATCTAATGTATTGCCAGAGAAAAACTCTTTCAAATTTCCTTTCTTGAGGGCACACCATTGCAGCCTGTATTTTATTATCATTATTATTTTTCACAACATTTAGTACCATGTTTCATTCTCCCACATGTAATATTACCCAATAGAAATCCCCAAAAAGAGCCACAGTACATTCATAACCAAGACAACTGTCTTTCAACTCTGCTTTCCAATATGATTTAATCAGGTATGAAACCAGAAAAATGAGAATCAGCCTGTCCATCATGGCCATGATCATTAGTACCTCCATGAAATGAGGGGAGAAAAGAGAAACATCTGCTTCTTCTTACCAAACTTCCTGATAAGTTAAAACTACTCAAAAATTATTTCTTTAAAAGACATTCTACTGCCTCTGATAGCATGAACATTTGTATGTTTTCTCAGGGTCATCCCTGGGCAAGCAGATGGTACAAGAGAAATGGAAAACATTTGGAAAACAGTAGCCATTCCTAGGCTCCTGGTATATGTGTACAGGAGGCTCTCTGATTTCCAATTTTGGCTCAGATCAGAAGAAAAAAGGTAAGGGTTACATCCTTGAAAAAAAGCTCAGTCTACTCTAGGGCACGCCTGACTTTCAATCCATTTAAGTGCTCACATTTTTATGGGTTTTAAAGGTGACATAAATCCCTTTGAATCTTAGAATGAAAAACATTCAATGCAGATTTGAGAAGAGAAAAACAACTTACCACAGTAGTTCAGTTAGTTGACAGGCACCATCATCTGAAACAACAAAAACATATTTGGATATGACAATCATAAAAACTACCAAACTTTTCAAATTGTCTTAAAACACATACTGTGAATTTATATACAGAAGCAAAATTAAATAAGCAATGAAAATACCTTGTCTGATCTAAATCATTTAGTTTTTTTCAGATGAAAGTGTTTCATCCCCACTATGTTAGGTCCAAATTAGATACCTGGTTGTTTTTCAAAATCTTTTGTATACACACACTGGCATATGTATATTTCACATTTTCTTCTGGTGTTCAAGTTTAAAAGGTAGGCAGAAATACAGAGTCTCCTGTATAATACAATCTTGGTTCTGACATGAATGCAATCATGACACACTTATCCAAATACACAGCTCTGATAATGCCATATAAATTAGTTCACTGAGCTCAAAAATTATCTCTATTGTCTATACAGAAAAAAGCTAAAGTATTTACCACAGTGCTCAGCAGCTTTAGTCAGCTTCTCCTATTCTCCCTAAGATTCTCTCCCCAAATTCTCCAATACATCCTCCTTCTACTTTTCAAGTTGATCTCCCACTATTTTCCCTTGAGCTGTGTCCTCACACCCTATATTAAACATGTACTTTCTTTTCTTTAACAATATTTTAATACGCCTTTTCTTCTGCCTCAATATTCTTTCTACCCATTCTTTAAGGTCCACCTCAAATAACGTCTCTTCAGTGAAGCTTGTCTTGATGCCCAAAGAAGGAATGAGTCTTCTTTTCCATCTTCTGTCATTTAAAAGAATAGTTGCATTGTACCTGTTTCTGCTAATAAAGCTTTAATTTTAAAGGACTATTAATATCTATTATGAATGAAACACTTTAGTTTCATGAAAAAACAAATTAAGGAATTGAAGAAAATTTCCTCTCTTGATAAATGACTTTTTAGGCAAGTTCTTTAATACTTTTTATACCATATGGGAATACATTTTCTCTTTTTTTGTAATTTTTAAAAAAAGCATTTCTTTTTGCTGGCTTGAATTTTGTATGGAAAGGTGATAATACTTACTAGACCTCTATTAGCACTGCATATGTTTGAAATTAGTGTTTTGAAGAACAGTGACACATTTGCCTTCAACCATGAACATGGTCACCCCAGCAGCAAGACTGACATTAGTAGCATAATCTTAGGAAAAAAAAAAAAATCTCTTTATGCAGAATGAAATGATAACATTGCCTTGTTGGTAATTTTTTTACTTCTGGCCAAGTTAATTATGTCAGATCAGACTGCCTATATGAAGCATGCAGGTGTATTACACATTCACAATATCTCATCCTTCATTCTCCTTCTGGGCCCACAATCACTTTGGGCTTCAAAATGTTGGAAAACAGTTCTGTGCAATTGCTCATATCAGGGTTTCTTTTCTCTTTTCCCTAGATGATTATAACTTGGCTAACCATCTATTTTATTAAAGACTTTCTTATTGTTTTCATACAACATATTAAATATCCAGAAAAAGTACCATTGAGTTGAATAATTAAATTTTAAATTACAGATGTAAACATTTTAATGTGGATATTTAAAATAAGAGCAATGTTTCTTCATTTGGTGAGAGGCAGAACTTTATTAGATTCTTTGTACCTAAACCTAGAATGTGATATTTCATCTTCAGAATTATGTGTTCTTTATTCCAACCCTCTACAGTTCTTTTCATAGGAAGAACAATGGTATAACACATAATTAAGAAAAAAATATATATATATATTTTAAAATTGTGATTCAGGGAAGCTCCTAAAGGAAAATAATACTCAGTAATTGAACATGTGTTGATAGTCTGAGTCTACAACCAGGTCATTAGTGGACACTTTCCCCTACAAGTGTCAAAGTTACCAAAGTGTTTTAGCATGAGTAAATAAGATATCATTATGGAAGTACCTTCAGAAATACTAATAAAAATGAATTTTTATTCAATTGCGTTTAGATATAATTATTAATATCTGGCAACCTATATGACTTTGATTTCCTTAAAAAATAGAGTGTGGACTTTACACACTAGTTGATTGGGGCTGGCACTTGTAGATAAGGAAACAAAAAATTTCAGTGGTAAGCACCCTGGAATTTATTGTTGCCTTGTTCTTCTGTGCCAGACGTAATGCAAATATAGCTGGGCCAGGAACTTCAGGGATGGATGGCTTCCTGAGAATAATGATCTGATGGTGGTCTCCTGTTTCATTCAAAAGACAACCAAAATTTAACAAAGAAAATCCCATTAGAAGGAAATGTTTAGCAGGGAATATTCTCATTGATATCTGTTCCAGGGATATGTCAAAAAGATTTTCTTTCACATGAGTGGAATTGCCAAAGAACAGGACCAATCAAAATCTCTAATTCTATTGAATAGTACCAGAAATATTTTCAATTATCTGTAATTTCTAATATTTTCATCTGACTAATTCACTACCTTTGTTTATCCATATTTTCTATCTTTCTTTCCTCCCTCCCTTCCTTTTTGTCAAATATATTTTCCATTCCCTTTTTTTCTTCTGCGTTTTGATCAGGTCCTGAGAATGGCATCCATAAAATATGGAAATCCTTCCACATAAAACAGATAACTTACCAAGTGTATAACCAATTGATGGAGAAGAAAGAAGATTCTATCAAAAACTTTAGAACTTTTGTTTTGACTCTGGAGTTGCTGGCACAAGTGTGAGAATGGAGTCATCCCAAATAAAATGGTTTATGGGTAGTACATGCACCTATATATATTTTTTTCTTAAAAGAAGTTTTCTGAAGACTTTTCATATGCAAATTTATTCAAATAGCATTTACAATTACCATCCACCTCTCCATATCTGACAATTTAATTCTCATAAAGGGCATCTATTTTCTATAAAAGAATCCCAGTGTTTGAATGCAGGAACAGAATACTAAATTGGATATAATTCCAGTATTGTGATCATATTATTTGTTAGAAAACGAAGTGAAGAATAAATTAAATATGTATTACTGCCTTCTCTGTATATCTCTATAAGCAGGTGGTAGGAATAAGCCAGCTATTTCTGTATTTACTTGTAGAACCAATTATAGAAATAATTATGAAAACAAATGCAAATAGGTACTGACTCCGGGCATAGAAAATTATTTTAGCAATGAAATTCCTGAGTCCCAATAACATCACTGAAACACATGCCTGCATATATAATACGTACATATCATATGTATCTCTATCTATCTCTGACATACATATACACACACACATATACATACATAGATACAGATATATACGTAGGTGGCCAGAGGAATTCTCCTTTCTAATTTCATTAGATTTTCTCTTAGCATTTCCTTTTCTTCATACCAAAACTCCAGTCCTCATTTTTCATATCATTCACGAGCAAGTGCAGGACTTGAGCGGAAGTGACAGAAGATGATGGTAACAGGGAAAGGAACCAAGAGTGAAAGGGAATTGGTATGACTAAGCCTCACTACATATATTCCATAAACAGCCCCTGAGCCAAAGCCCAGAATAGACTTCTTTACTAAAAAAAAAAAAAAAAAAAAGGCTAAACATTAGGTTTTACTTTTTTCTCCTGAAGTACAAATTACTCTTATTTTGGTTAAAATTAATTGTGAATTCTTTATCTTTACTTACAGAGCTAGGTAAAAATACAAATTAAAGTAGCGCCATTTTGGTCAAAAAGATGCATCAGATATTGTAAACCAACAACAATCTCACTACAAAAAACTTTAGAAAACTGGATAAAATATAACAAATATTCTTTGAATCATATAACTGAGCAAAATATATTAAGGAGATCTTCAGTGGCCAAAATTAAAGAAAGAAGTAGAAATGACTGGTATGGAGTCACTGATCTTTTGGCTCTCTGGGACATTTACCAGTCTTAGCCAAGAGCCTTGGGATTTCAAGGACATGATATTAAAATGTCTCTCATGAAAATTTCTCACACAGGTGTGGGGTTTGAAATGGTACTATTGACAAGGACAGAGAAATTCCACAAATAGAATTTAACAAAAAACTATTCCCAGGCTTGTACCTTATGCAGTCAATTTCCAAATTTCTCTGGAAGGGCAAAGCCTCAACAAAAAGCAGTTAGGAATTACAAATATAAAGCTCTGCTAAGCAAGAGCTCAAATCTATAATTATAAAACACATGAGCAAATCTTGAGTGAGAGTAAGTAAAAGAAATAAAGAGCAAGATTAGAAACACCAAAATTATTCATATGACAGAATAACTAAACACTGATTCTGAAATAATTGTTTAAAATTATTAAAAATGAAAGATGGGAGAGAAAATATATGAAAGAAACAAGACGTTGTTTAAAAAGACAGTTTTCAATGAGTACCAATTATAGATTTGGAAATAAAACATAATTATTGAAACTAAGTACATAAACATATATTAAACACAGCTAAAGAATCAATCAGATAATAGAACTAAAGAAATTATCCATAATATTGCCAGAAAACCAAAGAAGAAAAAGGTCACAAGAAAGAGCACATGAGATATAAAAAACTGGCTGAAATGGTCCAACATTTGTCTAATAGGAACCAGAAAAATAATGGGGAGAAGTAATCTTAAAGCAGTAATATATGAAAAATGTTCAAGAATTGTGATATCATATATATATATATATAATAAATATATATATGTATGTTGCAAACCTCTCCTCCCTCTCTCCCTGTCTTCAGGAAGTTAAATAAATGCCAAACAAGATAAATCTGGGAACTATATTCAGCATCCTTTGATAAACCATAATGGAAACGAATATGAAAAAGAATATATCTATGTATAACTGAATCACTTTGCTGTACAGCAGAAATTAACACATTGTAAATAAACTATACTTCAGTAAAATTTTAAAAAATACTTAAAAAAAGATAAATCCAATGAAATCTACCTCACGAGCAAACATATAAATGCAAACTTAAAAACAGCAAGAAGATAAAATAGGTATTAAACAAGGGCAAATTTGGTTTACACCACATTTTTCAACAGGAGTAGTAGAAGTTTGCACCTCGAAAGTACTAAAAGAAAGAAACTTATTACAGATGCCTTTATATATATATATATATATATATGCTAATTTATTAAAGTTAAGGGAGATATTTTCAGACAAAAAGCCATTAGCTTCTACCATGTACTTTTACTGAGGGTAATCCAAGGGATATAATAAAGGAAGAAGTAAACTGAATTCATAACAAAGAGAGATGTAAGGAAGAATGGTGAGTAATGAAACTGATACATAGAGGTAAATCTATAAAAAAATAACTGGGTAAAAATATGATAATATAGTAATGTTAATAATCAATTTTGGGGTAAATTAAACCAAAATGACTGGAAGTACTGGACATCTATAACTTGCAAAATGCTGGCAGGAGGTTTTATAATTACAGTATTCTGAAGTTCTTATATTATTGGGGAGAAGGTTGAAGACATTTATTAGCTTTATACTTTAAATGAGGTACAAGCACTAAAACTTAAAGCTAAAAAAGAACTTAAAGCTAGAAGGTATAAGATCCAAATTTATTAAGAAGAAAAAACAAAAACTACCAAAAAAGAGAAATATTATGTAAAGAATTAACTGAGTAAATTAAAAGCTCAAAACAAAATGATATAAATAAATACAAATATATCAGTAACCATAATAAATGTGTTGGTTTACAACCTTCGGAGTTCCCCAGGTGAAATTTGACATTGTCCCCCATACACAGAGGGCACGGACAGACCAAGAAAGAGGCAGGCCACTTCTGAGTGGCAGGTAGCAGTTTTAATACACAAGGCTTGTCTTGGGTGGCCACAAGATGAGTAGATCTCCACACCAACCCTACAGAATCTTAAGTTTATATAGAGGCCTTCCCAGGATTCAGTCACATGTACAGTCCAGAGGGTCTCAACAGCACAGTACTATCTCAAGGTTGTGTCCTTGAAATGCAAATGAAGTTAAATGCTAGTTGAACACAGAAATTCTCTTACCCTCCTTTCCTTCTTCCCAGGATTGTATTACCCTTCCTCATCACCTCTTGTCACCACCAGTAGTATCTACTTACTCTTCTCCCAGTTCTACCAAAGAACATATCAGTCTCAAAGGTTCTCCTCTGTCCAATGTTTTCCAAACAAACAAAGCTATTTTATAATTTTTAAGGGCTTTTACTTCTAGAAGTAGATAGGAAAGAAAGAAAAGGGACGATTATCAAAAATATAAGTAGCAAGGGAAAAAGCTCTTAGTTTCATCTAGGGTGACCAACTTGTCCTGATTTTAAAACTGAAAGTCTCAATTCCAAGTCCCAGATCCAAGGAATCCACCCTTTACAATAGTCCCAGTAAACTAGGATTGTTGGTTTCTCTAGATTTTTAGCTAGCCTCTGGTATGTGTCATGTCCTTAGAATATAAAGGACTATAGATTTTTACTTTTTTGTCCCCTCTTTTTGCCCTTTCTTTCAGCTTTTGAGGCCCCTGCCTTTTCACTATACACACCTCCAGGCATTTCCATAAAAAAACCGTCCTTCTCGCCACTCTCATTCAACATAGTTTTGGAAGTCCTAGCCACAGCAATCAGAGAAGAAAAAGAAATAAAAGGAATACAAATTGGAAAAGAAGAAGTAAAACTGTCACTGTTTGTAGATGACATGATAATATACATAGAGAATCCTAAAGATGCCACCAGAAAACTACTAGAACTAATCAATGAATTTGGTAAGGTTTCAGGATACAAAATTAATGCACAGAAATCTCTGGCATTCCTATACACCAACAATGAAAAATCAGAAAGAGAAATTAAGGAAACACTCCCATTTACCATAGCAACAAAAAGAATAAAATACCTAGGAATAAACCTGCCTAAGGAGGCAAAAGACTTGTACTCAGAAAACTAAAACACTGATGAAAGAAACAAAGATGACATAAACAGATGGAGAGATATACCATGTTCTTGGATTGGAAGCATCAATATTGTGAAAATGACTATACTACCCAAAGCAATCTACAGATTCAATGCAATCCCTATCAAACTACCACTGGCATTCTTCACAAAATTAGAACAAAAATTTTTACAATTTGAATGGAAACACAAAAGACCCCAAATAGCCAAAGCAATCTTGAGAAAGAAAAACAGTTGGAGGAATCAGGTTCCCCGACTTCAAACTATACCACAAAGCTACAGCAATCAAGAAAGTATGATACTGGCACAAAAACAGAAATATAGATCAATGGTACAAGATAGAATGCCCAGAGATAAACCCACACACATATGGGCATGTACTTTATGACAAAGGAGGCAAGAACATACAATGGAGAAAAGACAGCTTCTTCAATAAGTGGTGTTGGGAAAACTGGACAGCTACATGTAAAAGAGTGAAATTAGAACACTCCCTAACACCATACACAAAAATAAACTCAAAATGGATTAAAGACTTAAATGTAAGACCAGACACTATAAAACTCTTAGAGGAAAACACAGGAAAAACATTCTTTGACATAAACCACAGCAAGATCTTTTTTGACCCACCTCCTAGAGAAATGGAAATAAAAACAAAAATAAACAAATGGGACTTAATTAAACTTAAAAGCTTTTGCACAGCAAAGGAAACCATAAACAAGACAAAAAGACAACCCTCAGAATGGGAGAAAATATTTGCAAATGAAACAACAGACAAAGGTTTAATCTCCAAAATATACGAACAGCTCATGGAGCTCAATATCAAAAAAAATAAACAATCCAGTTAAAAAATGGGCAGAAGACCTAAATAGACATTTCACCAAGGAAGACATACATCTGGCCAAGAGGCACATGAAAAGATGCTCAACATCACTAACTATTAGAGAAATACAAATCAAAACTACAGAGAGGTATCACCTCATGCCGGTCAGAATGGCCATTATCAAAAAATCTAGAAACAATAAATGCTGGAAAGGGTGTGGTGAAAAGGGAACCCTCTTGCACTGTTGGTGGGAATGAAAACTGATACAACCACTATGGAGAACAGTATGGAGGTTCCTTAAAAAACTACAAATAGAACTACCATATGACCCAGCAATCCCACTACTGGGCATATACCCTAAGAAAACCATAATTCAAAAAGAGACATGTACCACAATGTTCATTGCAGCACTATTTACAATAGCCAGGACATGGAAGCAACCTAAATGTCCATCGACAGATGAATGGATAAAGAAGATGTGGCACATATATACAGTGGAATATTACTCATCCATAAAAAGATACGAAATTGAGTTATTTGTAGTGAGGTGGATGGACCTAGGGAGTATCATACAGAGTGAAGTAAGTCAGAAAGAGAAAAACAAATACCGTATGCTAACACATATATATGGGATCAAAAAAAAAAAAAAAAGGTACTGATGAACCTAGTTGCAGGGCAGGAATAAAGAGACAGACATCGAAAATGGACTTGAGGACATGGGGTGGGAGGGTGAAGCTGGGGCGAAGTGAGAGTAACATCAACATACATATACTACCGAATGTAAAATAGCCGGCTGGTGGGAAGCAGCAGCATAGCACAGGGAGATTGGCTCGGCTCCATGCTTCGTGATGGACCTAGAGGCGTGGGATAGGGAGGATGGGAGGAAGGCTCAAGAGGGAGGGGATATGGGGCCAGAGGTGTATGCATATGGTTGATTCGCTTTGTTACGCAACAGAAACTAACACTGTAATGTGAAGAAATTATACTCCAATAAAGACCTATTAAAAAAAAAAAGACTGGGAGGAGGAGAGAAGATGGCGGAAGAGTAAGACGCGGAGATCACCTTCCTTCCCACAGATACAGTAGAAATACATCTACACGTGGAACTGCTCCTACAGAACACCCACTGAACGCTGGCAGAAAACATCCGACCTCCAAAAAGGAAAGAAACTCCCCCCGTACTTGGGTAGGGCAAAAGAAAAAAGAAATAACAGAGACAAAAGAATAGGGACGGCACCTGCACCAGTGGGAGGGAGCCGTGAAGGAGGAAAGGTTTCCACACACTAGGAAGCCCCTTCGCGGGCAGAGACTGCGTGTGGCAGAGGGGGGAAGCTTCGGCGCCACGGAGGAGAGCGCAGCCACAGGGGTGCGGAGGGCAAAGAGGAGAGGTTCCCGCACGGAGGAGCGGTGCTGCCCAGCACTCACCAGCCCGAGAGGCTTGTCTGCTCCCCCGCCGGGGCGGGCGGGGCTGGGAGCGGAGGCTCGGCTTCGGTCGGATCGCAGGGAGAGGACTGGGGCTGGCGGCGTGAACACAGCCTGAAGGGGTTGGCGCACCACAGCTGGCTGGGAGGGAGACCGGGAAAAAGTCTACAGCTGCCGAAGAGGCAAGAGACTTTTTCTTGCCTCTTTGTTTCGCGGCGCGCAAGGAGAGGGGATTCAGAGCACCGCCTAAACGAACTCCAGAGACGGGCGCGAGACGCTGGGGCTGCTGCTGCCGCCTCCAAAAAGCCTGTGTGCGAGCACAGGTCACTCTCCACACCGCCCCTCCCGGGAGCCTGTGCAGCCTGCCACTGCCAGGGTCCCGTGATCCGGGAACAACTTCCCCGGGAGAACGCACTGCGCGCCTCAGGCTGCTGCAACGTCACGCTGGCGGCAGAGGCCGCAGGCTTGCCCCGCCTACTCCGTACCGCTCCCTCCCCGCGGCCTGAGTGAGCCAGAGCCCCCGAAGCAGCTGCTCCTTTAACCCCGTCCTGTCTGGGCGGGGAATAGACGCCCTCAGGCGACCTACACGCAGAGGCGGGTCCAAATCCAAAGCTGAGCCCCAGGAGCTGTGCGAACAGAGAAGAGAAGGGGAAATCTCTCCCAGCAGCCTCAGAAGCAGCGGATTAAAACTCCACAAACAACTTGATGTGCCTGCATCTGTTGAATACCTGAATAGACAACGAATCATCCCAAATTCAGGAGGTGGACTTTGGGAGCAGGATATATTAATTTTCCCCCTTTTCCTTTTTTTTCTGAGTGTATATGTATATGCTTCTGGGTGAGATTTTGTCTGTATAGCTTTGCTTTATAATAGCTTTATTTTACTTCACTATATTATAGCCTCTTTCTTTCTTTCTATTTTTTCTCCCTTTTACTCTGAGCCATGTGGACGAAAGGCTCTTGGTGCTCCAGCCAGGCATCAGGGCCGTGCCTCTGAGGTGGGAGAGCCAACTTCAGGACACTGGTCCACAAGAGACCTCCCAGCTCCACGTAATACCAAATGGCAAAAATCTCTCAGAGATCTCCATCTCAACATCAAGACCCAGCTTCACTCAACGACCAGCAAGCTACAATGCTGGACACCCTATGCCAAACAACTAGCAAGACAGGAACACAGCCCCATCCATTAGCAGAGAGGCTGCCTAAAATCATAATAAGGCCACAGACACCCCAAAATACACCACCAGATGTGGACGTGCCCACCAGAAAGACAAGATCCAGCCTCATCCACCAGAACTCAGGCACTAGTTCCCTCCACCAGGAAGCCTACACAACCCACTGAACCAACCTTAGCCACTGGGGACAGATACCAAAAACAACGGGAACTACGAACCTGCAGCCTGTGAAAAGGAGACCCCAAACACAGTAAGATAAGCAAAATGAGACGACAGAAAAACACACAGCAGATGAAGGAGCAGGGTCAAAACACACCAGACTTAACAAATGAAGAGGAAATAGTTAGTCTACCTGAAAAAGAATTCAGAATAATGATAGTAAGGATGATCCAAAATCTTGGAAATAGAATAGACAAAATGCAAGAAACATTTAACAAGGACACAGAAGAACTAAAGAGGAACCAAGCAATGATGAAAAACACAATAAATGAAATTAAAAATACTCTAGATGGGATCAATAGCAGAATAACTGAGGCAGAAGAAAGGATAAGTGACCTGGAAGATAAAATGGTGGAAATAACTACTACAGAGCAGTATAAAGAAAAAAGAATGAAAAGAACTGAGGACAGTCTCAGAGACCTCTGGGACAACATTAAACGCACCAACATTCGAATTATAGGGGTCCCAGAAGAAGAAGAGAAAAAGAAAGGGACTGAGAAAATATTTGAAGAGATTATAGTTGAAAACTTCCCTAATATGGGAAAGGAAATAGTTAATCAAGTCCTGGAAGCACAGAGAGTCCCATACAGGATAAACCCAAGGAGAAACACGCCAAGACACATATTAATCAAACTGTCAAAAATTAAATATAAGGAAAACATATTAAAGGCAGCAAGGGAAAAACAACAAATAACACACAAGGGAATCCCCATAAGGTTAACATCTGATCTTTCAGCAGAAACTCTGCAAGCCAGAAGGGAGTGGCAGGATATACTTAAAGTCATGAAGGAGAAAAACCTACAACCAAGATTACTCTACCCAGCAAGGATCTCATTCAGATTCGATGGAGAAATTAAAACCTTTACAGACAAGCAAAAGCTGAGAGAGTTCAGCAACACCAAACCAGCTTTACAACAAATGCTAAAGGAACTTCTCTAGGCAAGAAACACAAGAGAAGGAAAACACCTACAATAACAAACCCAAAACATTTAAGAAAATGGGAATAGGAACATACATATCAATAATTACCTTGAATGTAAATGGATTAAATGCTCCCACCAAAAGACACAGGCTGGCTGAATGGATACAAAAACAAGACCCATATAGATGCTGTCTACAAGAGACCCACTTCAGACCTAGAGACACATACAGACTGAAAGTGAGGGGATGGAAAAAGATATTCCATGCAAATGGAAATCAAAAGAAAGCTGGAGTAGCAATTCTCATATCAGACAAAATAGACTTTAAAATAAAGACTATTACAAGAGACAAAGAAGGACACTATATAATGATCAAGGGATCGATCCAAGAGGAAGATATAACAATTGTAAATATTTATGCACCCAATAAAGGAGCACCTCAATACATAAGGCAAATACTAACAGCCATAAAAGGGGAAATCGACAGCAACACAATCATAGTAGGGGACTTTAACACCCCACTTTCACCAATGGACAGATCATCCAAAATGAAAATAAATAAGGAAACACAAGCTTTAAATGATACATTAAACAAGATGGACTTAATTGATATTTATAGGACATTCCACCCAAAAACAACAGAATACACATTTTTCTCAAGTGCGCATGGAACATTCTCCAGGATAGATCATATCTTGGGTCACAAATCAAGCCTTGGTAAATTTAAGAAAATTGAAATCGTATCAAGTATCTTTTCCGACCACAACGCTATGAGACTAGATATCAATTACAGGAAAAGATGTGTAAAAAATACAAACACATGGAGGCTACACAATACACTACTTAATAACGAAGTGATCACTAAAGAAATCAAAGGGGAAATCAAAAAATACCTAGAAACAAATGACAATGGAGATACGACGACCCAAAACCTATGGGACGCAGCAAAAGCAGTGCTAAGAGGGAAGTTTATAGAAATACAAGCCTACCTCAAGAAACAGGAAACATCTCGAATAAACAACCTAACCTTGCACCTAAAGCAATTAGAGAAAGAAGAACAGAAAAACCCCAAAGCCAGCAGAAGGAAAGAAATTATAAAGATCAGGTCAGAAATAAATGAAAAAGAAATGAAGGAAACAATAGCAAAAATCAATGAAACTAAAAGCTGGTTCTTTGAGAAGATAAACAAAATTGATAAACCATTAGCCAGACTCATCAAGAGAAAAAGGGAGAAGACTCAGATCAATAGAATTAGAAATGAAAAAGGAGAAGTAACCACTGACACTGCAGAAATACAAAAGATCATGAGAGATTACTACAAGCAACTCTATGCCAATAAAATGGACAACCTGGAAGAAATGGACAGATTCTTAGAAATGCACAAACTGCCGAGACTGAACCAGGAAGAAATAGAAAATATGAACAGACCAATCACAAGCACTGAAATTGAAACTGTGATTAAAAACCTTCCAACAAACAAAAGCCCAGGACCAGATGGCTTCACAGGCGAATTCTATCAAACATTTAGAGAAGAGCTAACACCTATCCTTCTCAAACTCTTCCAAAATATAGCAGAGGAAGGAACACTCCCAAACTCATTCTACGAGGCCACCATCACCCTGATACCAAAACCAGACAAAGATGTCACAAAGAAAGAAAACTACAGGCCAATATCACTGATGAACATAGATGCAAAAATGCTCAACAAAATACTAGCAAACAGAATCCAACAGCACATTAAAAGGATCATACACCATGATCAAGTGGGGTTCATCCCAGGAATGCAAGGATTCTTCAATATACGCAAATCAATCAATGTGATACACCATATTAACAAATTGAAGGAGAAAAACCATATGATCATCTCAATAGATGCAGAGAAAGCTTTCGACAAAATTCAACACCCATTTATGATAAAAGCCCTGCAGAAAGTAGGCATAGAGGGAACTTTCCTCAACATAATAAAGGCCATATATGACAAACCCACAGCCAACATTGTCCTCAGTGGTGAAAAACTGAAACCATTTCCACTAAGATCAGGAACAAGACAAGGTTGCCCACTCTCACCACTATTATTCAACATAGTTTTGGAAGTGTTAGCCACAGCAATCAGAGAAGAAAAAGAAATAAAAGGAATCCAAATCGGAAAAGAAGAAGTAAAGCTGTCACTATTTGCAGATGACATGATACTATACATACAGAATCCTAAAGATGCTACCAGAAAACTCCTAGAGCTAATCAATGAATTTGGTAAAGTAGCAGGATACAAAATTAATGCACAGAAATCTCTTGCATTTCTATACACTAATGACGAAAAATCTGAAAGTGAAATTAAGAAAACACTCCCGTTTACCATTGCAACAAAAAGAATAAAATATCTAGGAATAAACCTACCTAAGGAGACAAAAGACCTGTATGCAGAAAATTATAAGACACTGATGAAAGAAATTAAAGATGATACAAATAGATGGAAAGATATACCATGTTCCTGGATTGGAAGAATCAACATTGTGAAAATGACTCTACTACCCAAAGCAATCTACAGATTCCATGCAATCCCTATCAAACTACCACTGGCATTTTTCACAGAACTAGAACAAAAAATTTCACAATTTGTATGGAAACACAAAAGACCCCGAATAGCCAAAGCAATCTTGAGAACGAAAAATGGAGCTGGGGGAATCAGGCTCCCTGACTTCAGACTATATTACGAAGCTTCAGTAATCAAGACAGTTTGGCACTGGCACAAAAACAGAAATATAGATCAATGGAACAGGATAGAAAGCCCAGAGATAAACCCACACACATATGGTCACCTTATCTTTGATAAAGGAGGCAAGCATATACAGTGGAGAAAAGACAGCCTCTTCAATAAGTGGTGCTGGGAAAATTGGACAGGTACATGTAAAAGTATGAAATTAGAACACTCCCTGACACCATGCACAAAAATAAACTCAAAATGGATTAAAGACCTAAGTGTAAGGCCAGACACTATCAAACTCTTAGAGGAAAACATAGGCAGAACACTCTATGACATACATCACAGCAAGATTCTTTTTGACCCAGCTCCCAGAGAAATGGAAATAAGAACACAAATAAACAAATGGGACCTAATGAAACTTAAAAGCTTTGGCACAGCAAAGGAAACCATAAACAAGACCAAAAGACAACCCTCAGAATGGGAGAAAATATTTGCAAATGAAGCAACTGACAAAGGATTAATCTCCAAGATTTACAAGCAGCTCATGCAGCTCAATAACAAAAAAACGAACAACCCAATCCAAAAATGGGCAGAAGACCTAAATAGACATTTCTCCAAAGAAGATATACAGATTGCCAACAGACACATGAAAGAATGCTCAACATCATTAATCATTAGAGAAATGCAAATCAAAACTACAATGAGATATCATCTCACACCGATCAGAATGGCCATCATCAAAAAATCTAGAAACAATAAATGCTGGAGAGGGTGTGGAGGAAAGGGAACACTCTTGCACTGTTGGTGGGAATGAAAACTGATACAACCACTATAGAGAACAGTATGGAGGTTCCTTAAAAAACTACAAATAGAACTACCATACGACCCAGCAATCCCACTACTGGGCATATACCCTGAGAAAACCATAGTTCAAAAAGAGTCATGTACCAAAATGTTCATTGCAGCTCTATTTACAATAGCCAGGACATGGAAGCAACCTAAATGTCCATTGACAGATGAATGGCTAAAGAAGATGTGGCACATATATACAATGGAATATTACTCAGCCATAAAAAGAAATGAAATGGAGGTATTTGTAATGAGGTGGATGGAGTTAGAGTCTGTCATACAGAGTGAAGTAAGTCAGAAAGAGAAAAACAAATACAGTATGCTAACACATATATACGGAATCTAAGAAAAAAAAAAAAAGGCCATGAAGAACCTAGTGGCAAGACGGGAATAAAGACACAGACCTACTAGAGAATGGACTTGAGGATATGGGGAGGGAGAGGGGTGAGATGTGACAGGGTAAGAGAATGTCATGGACATATATACACTACCAAACGTAAAATAGATAGCTAGTGGGAAGCAGCCGCATAGCACAGGGAGATCAGCTCGGTGCTTTGTGACCACCTAGAGGGGTGGGATGGGGAGGGTGGGAGGGAGGGAGATGCAAGAGGGAAGAGATATGGGAACATATTGTATGTGTATAACTGATTCACTTTGTTATAAAGCAGAAGCTAACACACCATTGTAAGG
Organism: Balaenoptera ricei; assembly: GCF_028023285.1. Classification (NCBI taxonomy): domain Eukaryota; kingdom Metazoa; phylum Chordata; class Mammalia; order Artiodactyla; family Balaenopteridae; genus Balaenoptera; species Balaenoptera ricei. The sequence goes on along the minus strand of NC_082644.1, from coordinate 63,489,679 downwards.
CAATTATACTTCAATAAAGATGTTTAAAAAAATTAAAAAAATTAAAAAAAAAAGACTGTCCTGTGGCTCCCTGTTCCCTTATTTAAATACTTTACATTATAAAAAATACTTCAACCATGTGATAAATCCAGTAAGTCCACAATTGTGTAGTATCAAGCCAATGTCAAAACAGTGGGTTCAAATGAGTAAGGAACAATTTATTCGTTAAGTTTTTCTTTACTCATTCACTAAAGAAATATTTTGAACACTTATTAAAAATATTTTTAGCATCTACTGTATGTTGTGCACTGTTCTAGGCACTAGGGATATGGTGGTAACCACATGGACATGTTCCCTCCTTACATTTTGCAGCATAGAGAGGCAAGGGGGAGAAAGACTAGAAGCCGGATGACAAATAAAAGAGTGAAGTAATTTAAGACAACGAGCCAAATGAAGAACATAAAACAAGTGATATGGTTCAGAGGAGAAATACTTTATTTATTTATTTAAATTTTGGCTGTTGGATCTTCCTTGCTGCGCGCGGGCTTTCTCTAGTTGCGGTGAGCGGGGGCTACTCTTCGTTGCAGTGCACGGGCTTCTCATTGCGGCGGCTTTTCTTGTTGCGAAGCACGGGCTCTAGGCACACAGGCTTCAGTAGTTGTGGTGCTCGGGCTCTAGAGCTCAGACTCAGTAGTTGTGGCACACGGGCTTAGTTGCTCCGCGGCATGTGGGATCTTCCCAGGCCAGGGCTCGAACCCGTGTCCCCTGAATTGTCAGCCGGATTCCCAACCACTGCACCACCCGGGAAGCCCCAGAGGAAAAACACTTTAGATTAGATGGTCCGGTCTGACTAACACAGAGCAAGACAGCAGATAAGAGGATACACTATTTATATAAAGGAATAATGAACACATAAGCCTTGTGTGAACTTATATTCAAGAAACAGGAAGAAAGTCAATGTAACTGCAGTCTCAAGAGTAAAAAAAAGTGGTGAAAGCTAAAATTAGAGATGTGGGTGGGAGCCAGATCATGGACTGCGTGGTAGGTCATTGCTAAGAGGTTTGGATTATATTTTCAGGGCAATGGGAAGTCACTGGAGGGGTTTAAACAAGTAGAGTGACATTACCTGATTTTGTTTTACACATGCTTAGGGCTACTCTGAAGACATGGAAAGCAGAGGCATAAGTAAAAACTGAGAGATCAGTTTTGAAACTTGCCAGTCAAGAGCTTCTGGTGATTTAGACTAAAGTATATGCAGGGATGGAGAAAACTGGATAGATCTGGGATCTATTTTGGAGGTAGAGTCAACAAGATTTGCTCATGGATTGGATTTGGAAAGTGAGTAAAAGAAAGAGATGATGGATGATTGCTGGTTTGGGATTTTAGTAACTGAGTGTTTATGCTATTTATTGAGAAAGGCAAGACTGGTGGAGAATACAGGTTCAGGGATGTGTGTATCAGCTGTGATGCTTCTATTTTAGACACAGTAGGCTGAGGTTTTTCTTAGTTATGTGAGTATAAATATCAAGCAGGAAGTTGGATGTGGAAGTCTGTAGTTCAGTGGGGAGGTTATGGCTAGAGATGCACGTTGGGAATCATACAGATGGCATCTAAGGTATGGAAATTAGAGAGTGTGTCAGAGCAAAGAGTAGAAGGCTTAGGCCAGAGCCTAGGGAACCCCAACATTAAGAGTGAGAATTGAAGACAGATTACAGTCAAGTTCTGTAGGGCTTAGCTAGAGAGGAGGATTTAATTGAGTCTTTACCAAGTCTCTGCTTAATGCCACATTCTGTGTTAGGCATCCTAATGAACAAAATTGACTCCTGTCTCATCTGCCTTATGGTTTAGAGTCCATAAAACTATGTTTCTTCCTCTACATTTCTGTATTCACAAAAACATCCCAGTGGCACTCTAATGATTTGTCAATTTCAACCAACTCTTTATCATTCAAGTACCAAGCATTTCTTACAATCACTCCCCTTCATATCTTCCCAATTCCTTTCAAAAATCTAAAACCCACAGCTTAGTTCTGTAGGAAAAAAAAATGGCACTATGATATTGTTTTTCCTTGAACTACACATTTCAGGAAAAGGAGATACAACAAATTCACAATGTAGTTGAGATTTAATATTATTCTATTCAATTTATTTGATCCTATTTTTTTTCCTAAATTATAACTGAGCAACATGGGGAATTGCAATGACTTCTTCAAGAAGAATGATTTAGGTGTTGGACTCTCAGATTTCTTGAGTGCTACCAATCATCAGAGAAGCTGCAGGCAAAGCAACAATGTACACCTAACACCAGTAGAAGAAATAATGAAAATCATTAGAAGTCCTTTAATCCTAAAGAAACTACTTAGACAAGACTTGAAACAAATTTCACAGGCAGTGTCTTGCTCCAGGGCATGTTTTATAACATTAGCCTGGGTAAATATGCTTCAGTTTCAATTAATAAAATTGTAAATTCAGGATCTATGCTTTAGCAAAGTTGCAGTTTGGGTTTATGCAATGTTAAACTATTATTTGCTAAGGCTAAATAAAGCTGTAAATTAACATACTCTCTGAAATACTTTAACATGGTTGGTGCAAAATTGAAATTTTATCCTGTAACTCTGGGGAGACAGTTGCTAAACAAAAGGCATTTTTAACTATTTTCATCATTGTCTTCATCTAATTTTTTTCTTCTTCCAATACTGAAATCATTTTTAACGTAACTTTTGGAAATTGTATTGATGTTTGTTCTTTGGCTTTTCTCTTTCTTGAGATAATTCTTAATTTGCTAACACATTGCTAACACTACAGCTTTGCATATTTTCTACATGTTTAACCTGTCCTAAAAAAAGTAGCAAATTTGCTATCTAATTTTGCTATTCTTTCCATGTACATTAAAAATGCATTCTTTGGATAACTTTGGTTTGGAATATGGAGTGCTAATGTAAAATTTACTTTTGCACTCTATTTAGAGGAGTAAAATATATTGAGAAGACTGAATAACGAAAACAGGATTTTAAGGAGAATGTTCACACACCTAAGAAGGCAGATATTTTTAAAACGTATTAAAATTACTCTCTGAAAATTCCCACTGCCAAGAAAGGACCAATCATCGCTCAGGCCATTGCCTTGATTCGGGGCTGGGACAGCTGAAACCAGACATTTTATTGTCTCTTTCTCTGAAGTAGAAGTCTTAGAACATCAAACGTAAATAAACACTGAGCTTTGGTACCATTCAATGAAGTAAATAAACTGAATGAATAGAAGCAGGAAGAGGTGGAAGGAGAAAGTTTTGTGGTTGAAAAATGAGCCTTTAAATATTATTAAGAAAACTATGATTCTATATAACAAGAAAAATCCATAATGTATAAATTAATGTTTTTCAAATATGTACATTCCCGGTATCCTGCATCCCTGGCTTTGTTCATGGGTCTGTTTCTTCACTTTCCCTGTTTTAGAGCTGTAGAATCTGGTAGCTTGGTGGGAACTTGAGGAAGTGGTACTAACATGTAAGTATTTAAACTGCAATCTCTATGTACTCTTCCTTCATATCTATTTCCCCACAATGAGTCCCACAATTAATATATAATTTCCTCTAAGAACAAACTCTGTCCTCTTTACCTCTTCTTTCCCTGATTTCTACTCAAGGGCAGTTGCCAGTATGTAGTTCAACGTTCCCCATAAAATTTACTGCGTTTTCTTGAAATACCCTCTGTTCTATAGTGAATAAACTCAACTTTTCTATTCAATATAAAGTTCTACCTTTTCACTAAAATCAAGGCTTCTACTCACAATATTCACTCATTTTTTTCAGTGGAGCCCACCTCCCTCCCCCAACAATTCCAAATCCTCCTCCCTCCTAGGAGAATGATTTGATACATGATTGAGTTTTCAATACTACTCCCCAGAGTAAGGGGATTAAGGCAAGTCTGTGAGACCATGAAGCAGGTAGTAAAATTACAAAAGAATGTTTCAGTATAAAAGAGACTTTGCCAAAGCTAGACACTTACTGAAGGAGTCTACAGGGAGGGAGAATGATTAATGTGTAAGTTTCTAGGGGAGATAAGAGGGGATAGTGTTGAGGAACAGTAACCTTGAAAAAATATCTGATATGAACTCTTTCCTCTCCATTTCAAAATATTCCCAATATCATTCACTTGTTCTCTTTCTTACATCTGTTGCAGAGGAAGCCTGAGGTCAATTTGATGATTATCAAACACAAGATTGCAAAGTCTCAATTAATGTGACTTGTTTTTGAAATTGCTTAATAATTGAAAATACTTTCTTTTATTAACTCTTCTCTTTACTGCCTTCCAAAGCAATGGTATTTTTCTGCTTTTTCTTTATTGTAATGCTAAATAAAAACTTGAGCTCTGGAGCTAGAGAAATTAGATTTAAATCAAGAATTTGTCACTAGCTAACTCTGTGCTCTTGAGAAAACTAACAAATTACTTAATCTCTCTGGACCTCAATTCTCTCACCTATAAATGGGAATAATAATGGCATTTATTTCATAAAATACTATTTTTGTGCAGATTAGATAAGCTTGGCACAGAATCGGCTTGAGAATATTGTAATGAACTTTGCACAATGCCATTCCTCAGTCAAACACTCCTCCTTGTGTTCCTTCTTTCCTTTCTTCCAGTTATTATGTCTAACATTTCTCTAACATCTCTTCTACTCCCCTTTTCGTACCTCTTTATTCCTCCCAAAATAAGAATTGTCCAAGACCTTGGATTCATCTTATTATTTTAACAGCCTTTTCTTTGGCAGATGTATCCATTACCATGGCTTCAACGTTCAGAGGGGCTTCTCATCTAGACATTCCACTGTCACCAGAGTCACATCACTCAAGATGACATTCGTACCCTATGTGCAGCCTTTCACCTGGTTTTCCCTACTTTTATTACTCCTGTTTCCCTCCAACTTAAAATTGCAGTCAATCTTTGCTTCTCTTTCTCTTTCATCACCACATACAAAACAAGTATTTTCATGTTCTTGTTTAACCTTTACTATCTCTCGTCTTTATTCTCACCACCACCATTTTAGTTCATGCCCTTATTACCTGACTTCAAACACCATAAATTGACTTATTTCTGAAATTTAAATAAATGAATCATGGAGGATGTCTGATTTTGTGTCTGGCTTTTCCTACTCAATATTATGTTTGAGAATCAACCATGATGATGTGTATGGCAGTAGTTTATCTTCATTACTGTGTAGAATTCCAGTATATGAATATACAATGACTTATTCATCCATTCATCTGTTGATGATATTTAGGCTGATTCCACTTTAAGATGATTATGAATAATGGTTCTATAAACACACTTATACATGTTTTGTGGTGATACACAATTCTGTTGGATATATGCACAGAGAAGGCATAAGCATCAAATACACCGAAAAGACATTCCGTGAAATAAAAGTGGCTACCTCTGGGTGGTGATGGGATATGAGGAATTTTTTGCCTTATTCTAAGTTTTCTACAATAAAGAAATTTAGAAATTGGTATACCAAAGTTAGAATATGAGTTCTGGCATCAAAAAGCCTGATTCAAACACTAGTGCCACTACTTATCTCCTCTTATTTTATTAATTTTATTACTATTTTATTTCAAGTTACTTAACCCTGCTGAAGTTCAGTTCTTCACTTGCTCATCTGTAAAATTGGGGAATCAGAGCATCTCTTTCCTAGAATTGTTGTAAGGAATAAAATACCTAACCCACGAACACTCAGTCCAGTTCATGGAAAAAGTAATCATCCAGTAAGGGACTGCATTATTCATAGGGATTGTTATTATTATATTTAATACAATATTTTATAAATATAATAATATTTAAATATAAATATAGTTATACTTATAAAAAGAGAACACTGTTTTCCCTTTCATAATTTTTGTCTTGTGAAATTTGGGTTAGAAATATAGAAAAATTTATAGGGTAGTAATTTAAAGTAAGTACTGGAGGAATCAGAAGAATATTTATTTTTATTGACATAAGTATAGGGTAGCAAACTATCTGTAGATTAAGCTACCTAGAGGTGGGGCCGTAAATCTATGAACCAAAACCACCAGAGTAACACTGGCAGTAGGAAGAGAAAAAAAAAAAAAAAAAGGGAATTTATGGTATCAGTGTACTGATTGAATCATTACTGATGCTTCTCATGTTTCTTTTTATATATATATATAAATATTCTGACAGCAAAGGAAATGATTATATGTGCAAATTGGGTATCCCTTTCTTAAAATTTTAGATCAGCTGGGACTACACTCAACTGAACCAGCAAAATCTAAAACAAATAAAACACCATTTGTAAGAAAGCACTTAAGAGAATCATAAGTATGACAAGCAATTTTTGCCAACTCGTATTGCTCATCTATGATTCTAAAACGTATGTGTTGCGTTTACAAATGTGTTCTTATTGAGATTCATACCTGCATTGCTTGTTTGTTCAGAGTCCTAGAAAATTATAATAAAATGGAATCTTACCACCACTCTCAATTTGGGGATTGATTTCAATTAAAAAAAGAAAATGAAAGAATAATTTTCATCAGCTTCTGCTTATTTCTCAGTAAATGCTATGATAAAATATTTTAAAAAATTAAAAAAAAAAAAAAACTAGTACAGATCTTCCTAGATTTATGATGAGGTTACAACCTAATAAAGCCTCATTAAGTTGAAAATACTGCAAATTAAAAAGGCATTTACTACACCTAACCTCTCAAACATCAAAGCTAAGCCTGGTCTACCTTAAACATACTCAGAACACTTACAGCAGCCTATAGTTGGACAACGTCATCTGACACAAAGGCTGTTGTATAGTAAAGTGTTGAGTACCTCAGGTAATTTATTGAATACTGTACTGAAAGTGAAGAACAGAACGGTTGTACGGGAACAGAACGCTTGTTAAGTGTACTGATGGTTTCCCCTCATGACTGCCTGGCGGATTGGGAGCTGAGGCTGGCTGCCCTGCGCAGCGTCATGAGAGCGTATCACACTGCACGTCGCTAGCCCGGGAAGAGATCAAAATGTAACGTATGCTTCTACTGAATACGTACCACTTTCACACCATCGTAAAGGGGAAAAATCATAAGTCAAACCATCATCATTTGGGGACCGTCTGTATTATACTGAAAAACATTATGTTAAGGAAAAACAGAGATTTGGGGTTTTAGAAAGAGCCCAGGTTGAAAATCAACACCACTGTTTATTGATATTTGACTTTGGATTAGTTTCCTCATTTGTAGAAAGGAATGATCGTGAGGATTAAAGAAAAAAAAAAAAAAGAACATAAAATATCCTCACACTGCTTGACACAAAATAGGTCTTCAGGAATATTATGTTTCTCATCCCTTATCACTCTATTTTAAAGTATTTCCTTCTAAGTAATAGAAATTTCCCAATTTTGGTATTTTATCTGACTCATTAGAGACTTCTTTTTTTTGATACCACTCATTATATCCCAAAATATATTAGGGCCTTTAAATCAAGAGATTTATTTATCAAGAGAGTCAGAGACTATAATTCCTTAGACCAAAACTTAGACATAGCTTTTATAAGTATACATTTTCTGAAATGTATCTCTACTCCACTCTAGAATATGCTTATCTAACAAGATAAGTGTGCATGATTATCATATCAGGCTTTCTGATTTTAATACAAAGATGAATATACACATACTGAACTTGTCTCAGTATATTATTCCCACAGTATTTTTTCTAAAGTCAGTATTATTCTACTTGTGATATTATATTATGTACTTGTCCACTCCTGCCACAGATATAGTCATCTAAAACAATACCCAATAGCAATTTTTAAGTTACATTTTTTCAAAGAACGTATCAGTTTTTAACTTGAGATAATATTTTATGCGTCTGAATCATATTTGAGCTTCTCCAAGTCTGTGTTCTTGGGACACTACTAGCAATATGATCCATTAAGGTAAGATGGAAATCCTTTATCAATAGAAATATAAGGCAGTAATGATACAGTCTTTTTTAGAAGTCAGAAAAAGCCATATTAAACTAATTCAAGACCAGTAACACATCTCGTGAGTTAATAGAAACAAATTCCAGAAAGATTTGAAAGAGACTGCCACAACTAACTAAGAGCACATTAACACTTCTATAAAGCCTCCTCCCCCGCCCCAGTAGAAATGAACTCACAATATAAAAATTACAAACCAAAGGAGTAAAGGAGCCAACCATAAGGGAGAAATCAGTAGATGCAGGAAGTAAAAAATTTACATTCCAAGAAAATAATAGAAAAGCCCAGGACTGATTATCTCAAATCCTAATAGACTCCTAGGGAAGCAGTTGATTTTCAAATTTAACAGATGACTGGCTCTCAAACATTTTATTCCATATATAAACATATATTTCAGGTTAAAAAAATCCTAAGGTTTCAAATATTTCATTTTTGGCATACATAATATAGTCAGAAAAGAGGAAAAACTTCTGCCTAATATTGGTTCCAAATCAAAGATTTTATATAAAAGTATATGAACGATTGAAATGTAATGTCTTGGCCTCCCTGACTCCCATCTTTTGCTACCTGCAAGAGGAAAATATGAAAATAGAAAAAACTCATTTAAAAAAATCTGTTGTCAAACACATTTGTGACACACTGTGTAGTACAGCACAATGAAAATTACAGTAAGGTTCACTAAGCAGCCTTATACAAATTCAGTAAGTGCTAGATTTCTTTAGAGACAACGTCAGTTGTTTAGATAAATGAAGTGGCTTCTAGATGAGAGGTTACTGGCACAAATCAATACACTGAAATATGCATTCAGGCCATATGGTATTTCAGTAATGGGTGCTTAGAATTCAGTACATAGCACTGCTATAAATCACAAGCAGAAATTACATTAAAAGAAAGTTAGTTCTGTGATCTGAACTCAGAAATCAATGGAAATGTATACCAAAAATAAGAGGCTTTTAGATATGTATGTCAAAAGAAAAATGATTTGTGTCATTGCCACTCATAATTCATATTTTTGTTTCCTATGTCCAGTTGAAGGTGGATTTTTTCCATGTCTCCATTTCCTTACACAGACAACCTTTAAAGTACATAAGAATTCCACATGCGGAAGAAATTCACACATCCTTATTAAAAATATAGGAAGTGCAAAATTCAGAGTCACCAGAACCTGGATAAGAAAATCCTTGACTTGCTGGAGGGGTATTTTGTGATGGGGCGACCATAACTGCAGGTACATAGTGGGCAGAATACGATTAATTTAGGATGAAACTGGGTAAGAGAGGAGCTAAATGGTCAAGCATAAGAGTTTAGAAGTGATAGGGTAAGAGGAAAACAGGGAGCTCTAGGGATTACTGACGGGGCAAAAGACACTATAAAACAACCGTGATCCTTGTTAATTGAAGCTGTACTTTTACATCTATCTATCTATCTGCATACACACATTCACTCTAGACTTGTATCATTACCAATATTTTACTATTGTCTTTTAGAACTATGTTTACCACACATCAGGGGACCCCAAATGCATGCTTGCATACACGTGCATGTTCATACACAAAAGAAGCATATTCAGCATAGTTCTGTAACCACAATCATGCTATGAGCAGAGCTGCTGTGATAAGCTGACTGATAATGTTCAGTGACCTAAATTGGAGCTTAGAATAAGTGTAGGTGCATGCATGCCTTAATCAAATGAAAAGTAGGCCAGATATATGTGTTTACTTTTTTTTAACCACAGCTGAGAAACCTTTTTTTGCGTGTGTGTGCTTGCATGTGTGTGTGACTGTAAAAATAAATAAACCATTACCCTGAAAAAGAAATGAACCATAAGGTTGGTTTCTATCAAAATAGACATGAAATGGATTAAAAATTTAACTCCAGACTGGGACATATTTTGTGTTTCTTTTCAATTCCCAATAATGCATTAGGATATACAGTAAAATCCCTGAGAATATGTGACACTGCCTGTCCTTTTCTTGATAATCAGTGCAGGGTTGAGAACAAAAACTTGTCTCATGGAATTATGCCTTCTAAGATTAACACACAAATACAAAATAATTTCTACGCTAGCAAACACATGTTATTTTCTTCAGAATTTTGACCATTTTCTGTGGGTTTGTGTAGAAATAATCCCCATAAATATCATCATCAAAATCTAGAACTGTCCAAACGAAAGCAGCCAATTATACTATTTCTCTAAAGTTTGGTAGAATATCATACAATGCTACTCACTACACGAGCATCATTGAGATCATTAAACCTGAAACAGAAATGCCTTTTGCTAACGTTTTTAAAATAAGAGCAAAATCATCATGTGTTGCCAAGTTGAAATGGGGTAAATGCCTTCTGATGCCTAAGGAAAGGAGTGAAGCCCATGGACATCTGAATGGAGGGGGATGGAAGCCCTGTGTGTTAGACTGACAATGTTTAGTGTTTTAAATTAACCGAAGTATTCACAACAACACAAAAGAATGTCAACACTGTGCAGAAAATGATCCCTAGGGAATGAAATGTGAGTGTTTGAAAAGGTTCTCTAGGTAAGGAAATAAAATACTAAATTTATAATGAGCCGATGTCACTGCAGGGAAAATGGACAAAAGAAATCTCTTAAAGCAACCCTGTCATTTTACAGGTGAAGAAACAGAGGCCAGGAGAAGGTAAGTGAACTATAACAGGGCTGGCTAGTGAATCCATGTTTTCTGAGCATAATTCACTGGTTCTTTCTTCTGGACCTGAGTGTCCCCACAAGCAAAGAATACAGTCAAAGGGAGATTATACAGCCAAATTTCAGATATAACTCAATTTTATCCCCAAATCATGCAGGTACTAGATTTTTTTCTTTTCCTTTTTCTTTCTTTTTTTTTGGCCAGAATTACCTACAATCTATTTCTGTTTTACAAATAGAAATTTCACTCACTTTTGTACCTTAGTAAATAAGCCTTATTTCATATTATAACGTATCCATTTTTTCTAAATTTGATATTTGTGGCTTTGTAGCAAGGGACAAGGATCATATGAGCACCTCAAACACCCTGACCCATTGCAACTGTTGCTTTATTTTCTACATCACTATCACTTTATTTCCCTTTGCCAAGACTGCAGCCGCTGCGGCCGTCTTCTCAGCATCCAGCCCTCAAAGGTTTGGGCTTGGATACAGACTCTCATCTCCCTAATGAAAGTATTACTATTTCAATCTATTCCCTTCTTTAGTCAACTCCCTTTCATGTTTCCCACAGTTTCGGGCCACTCTTGTTGACGCTCCTGTCACATGCTAGTCACTTCAGGAAGATGTTTTAGGCTCTCTCACTCTACCCTCAAATTTATCTTCATCCACACCTATCTTCACCCTCTTAAATACGATTTTTCTTACATTTATTCCTCTCAGAGAACCTCACAGACTTCTCTGTTCTTATGTGCCATTCCCCAAGAGAACCTATATTTTCCCACATACCTTCAAGTTTTTGATAAGTTAATCTAATAAACTGATGGGCTCTGATGGACAAAAGTGTTAGCAATCCCTGGGACCATTTTCGCACTCTCAAAACCTTCTGAACGTAGCACCTTCAAACAGAGGAATGAACCTCACTGAGGATATTTCAGGAGAGGAAAGACCAGTTGAGGAATTTCAGTTTCAGCAGTGCGGCGTAACAATGTACCTCGTATGCTACCAACATGCATCAGATACTCCATCCTGATGTAGCATGATAATTTCATGCAGCCATTTGTGATGGGAAGGTCATTTTGAGCAAAGAAGTTATAAAATACCTTGAAGCATTTGGCTTTAACTCATGTTTCCACATTTAGTTGGTTACTAATTATAAAAAGAAACAATCGGCACAAATAAAATAAAACAGAACCTTATTATAGTTGACTATGTGGTCAGAATTTTAGTTATGGCAAGGCTATTCATCACTCTGAAAAATAAGGCAAAATTAGAAATTATCACAGATATAAATTATCTGTTCAGATAAAAGCTGTGATGGTCATATGACATGTTTGTTTTCCAACTCAAATTTGGTTATAATCTTAGCTTTGTTCTTTTTTACTTTGTGACCTTGGTCAAAGTATTTAATTTCTTTGAGTTTTGATTTCTTTATATGTAAAATGGGGGAGGGAGGGAGGGAGGATATCTACCTCTAAGATTGTTATGAGGATTAAATTAGATAACATTTTTAAAGTAGTTAAGCACACTGTGTGGCATATCATGGACCCTTAACAAATGACAGGTTTTCTTATTATATTTTAGTAGTTTGTTCTTTACAAGTAGTTATATAATCACTAATACCAATGTGATTCTGGACTTCAGGAGACTAATCCACATTTATAAAACTGAAAGAGTTTTAAGGGAAATAATGGAATTTTCCCTTAAAACATTTTTCCCACCTGTTTTAGAAATGGGTATTGCATAGCTCTATTGAGAATTCACCTCCTATTATTTAAAACAATGTTTGATTGGATTCAAACTACCTTCCAACATCTTCTCAAAGGACAATCCAAACTCTTCAATTATCTTTTTCACATACATCTCAAAAAGTATTTTGAGTGCCTGAAAGCCTATAATTCTTTTCCCCTAAAGTTTTGAATTCCATCTGATGAAGATATTACACTATGTGAAGTACCACCATGTCACAGAAACAATAGTTTAAATTAACCTCTTACTGCCTTCAGTCAGGTTCTTTCTTTTCTTCATAAAAGTTAATTTAATGCTTTTGAAAGAAGCAAGATTGGCAGGAATGGAGAATTAAGGCCTTTACGTCACAAAATAGGCACTGACTGGAATGAGTAACAATATTCTTAAAATTGTTGGCTATTACAGAACCTCAAATACATTTAGAGAAGTGCCTTAAGGGAGTGATGGTAATTGAGTCTTGCTGCGCCATTCAGCATGGACACATCCTAGGGATGATAATTAGAGCTATTCAACATGGCAAGTGTTGGATTTTAATTAAAAAAATCATGACTGTCATCATCTCTTTGATACATTATGTAGCAGAGATCAGAACCACTGTGTAAGATTACATGGAGGAAAGGGTTTTGTCTGGACAACTGCCCTCAAAAGTTTCAAAATGCGAAACTCTAATCTAAAGCTATTCTTTTATTAAACAAATACTAAGTAGGTAGTACCATCTGCCAGTTTCTTTTTTCCTCTAGGCACTGGGTATAAGACAGGTTTGACCCCTGCTTTCCCGGAGTTTAATGGAAAGGGGGAAAGATTTGAAACAAAAAATATATGAAAATTTAAAAGATAATTTCAGATTCAGGGCTGGCCTCATGGGCAGATAACCTGTGCAGTCACATAGGGCCCTGCCTTTAAAAGGGCCTCAAACTTAGTTTAATTAGTGCCAATTGCCTTCCTGAAATGCTTAATAAATTTTTTTTTAATAATTGGAGAAATTTATTTATTTATTTATTTATTTATTTATTTATTTATTTATTTATTTATGGCTGTGTTGGGTCTTCGTTTCTGTGCGAGGGCTTTCTCTAGTTGCGGCAAGTGGGGGCCACTCTTCATCGCGGTGCACGGGCCTCTCACTATCACGACCTCTCTTCTTGCGGAGCACAAGCTCCAGACGCGCAGCTCAGTAATTGTGGCTCACGGGCCCAGTTGCTCCGCAGCATGTGGGATCTTCCCAGACCAGGGCTCGAACCCGTGTGCCCTGCATTGGCAGGCAGATTCTCAACCACTGCACCACCAGGGAAGCCCTCTTAGTAATTTTTAACAAGGGGCCTGCGTTTTCATTTTGTCCTGGACTCTGCCAATTTTGTAGCCAGTCTTGTTCAGATAGTAACAAGTGTTATTAAGGAAATAAAATAAAGTAATGAGAGAGAGAAAGACAGGGGTCATGAGTCACCAAACTACTTTAGATAGGAGTCCACAAAGGCCTTTCTGATGAGGTGACTGATGAGCCATGAATTACAATATTTACCAAATTAATGGATCTCACACACTGAGAAGAGCCTGTACTGAATCAAATTCAACAGATACTAATTTAATACCTATTCTGTGCAAGAAGCCATCAGATTACTCTTTAAGGAATAGTAGGACACAGTTTGTGTTCCTGGTAAATTTGAAATGAAAAAAAAAAGTACACAGGGAGTTCTCAATAAGCTCTTCAAGAGATGCACAGAAATATGAGGATTCCAGAGGTGGAAGATATCACTAAAGTTTGGGACAATAAGAGAAGCCTTTTAAAAGGGGCGGGGGGGGGGGGTGTAGGATTTCTTTGCCACAGTTAGTAGGGTGGGTGGAGTAGGGAGACTTCTTCACCAGCTAGAAGAAATAGCAAAATTGAAGGCTCAGAGTCAACCAGAGTGACTATGAGGTAATAGTAAATAGTGCTTAAAAACATAGCTATGGTATAGAATGGATGGAGGAAAATGTTTACAAAAAAACAACTCTGGTTGCATTCTTATGTCTTATTTTTTTCTTTTCATTTTCACGTAATAAACTGCTAAGTCCCATTGATTCTATTTTCTAAATATCTCTTGAGTGCATTGCCTCTACTTCTGACCATCCTCTCATTTCTACATGACGGCAGCAGCTTTCCCACTGGTCTGTCTCCAGTTAGGCCTCTTCCCCAGATCAGTTCTCCTCCTCCCAGTCAGAGGACACCTTTTTAAAAGAAAATCTGATCATGTCACTCTTGGGTTTGATACCTTTCAAAGCAGAGTTATGAGTGGATAAGCCCTGATTCTGAAATCAGGCAGAACAGGATTTGAATCTTGCCTCTTACACTTACCAGTTGTGCTATGTAAATGAGTTTTTTAGCCTCTCTGGTCCTCAGTATCCTCATAGGGAGGTTGTGCTGATTAAATAAAATAATGTATGCAAAGGGATAACACTGCCTGGTTAACACAGAGAACACTCAGTAATTGTAATTGCTGTCAGGATGAAGTCAAATTCCTTTGTGTGGAGTTTAAGGCCCTAAGTCAACCAACTTCTGTCATTCCTTGCCTTATTCTACACGTCCATGTCCACAGCACTCAGCTACATGATATGCTCTCCCTTTTCCCCACGATGTTTACATGCTGGGCCTTCTCCCAGGAATACTTCTTTTCTGCTAGCTATTTGTCTCATTCCTTCAATCTATTGTTGTCATTCCCATTTGATAAGCATGAAAACTCATACCCTGATTAGTCCAAAGACTTTTCAAAGTCACACAGTAAGTAGCAGAACAAAACCCTAAACCAGTTCAAATTAGTACAAATCCTGTGCTCCTTTCCCTGTATTTTTTGTCTCACAAGTTTCAGATATTCTCTGGGAAAAGGTTTACTTTTTTTAAAAAATAAAATTGTTCCCCAAATATGTACTTTGTCTGCTGCCCTTGCAGTTTCCTGTCTTTTTCCCTTCATTGAGAATTAATATGGGTTTCCACAGACAGCTTCCTTATGTCACGTAAGATCAGAAAGCAAGCAAATAAATAAAAATCTGACATGCCCTACCGCTACCAAGAATAATCTTCAATTTGGGGATGAATGGATCTATTATCCCATTCTTTGGGGGAACGTGAGACAGCCATTTTCCAGTAGCACTTGCTTCAACCATAAAAACTACTGCCATTTTGAAGGCATTTGGGGAAAGCTGTCACATATAAAAATTTTAATGGGATGCTAATCTGCTTGTAAAATTAAAGTTTTAATCTTAAAATCTGAGCTAAAGTAAATTTAGATTGATATAGATTCACTCCACAAACATCAATAATTTTCCATTATGTTAAAATCAATCCCAATTTTACATGCAAACAGCAGATTCAAGTAAAAACCTCCGAGGTTGGTATTCTACCAAAAACATACTTATTTTGGATCTCTGTAAAAACAGCTGCATGTTCTTACTAAGAAGAGCACCGTTTAGCTTTGATGCCTCCATTCCTAGAAAAATCCAGTTCATACTTTCTAATTAGCCATCACAAGTGGTTTGCTGTTAGACAGTCACAGGGGGAGAAAAAAAAAGAAGAAAATCAAATGAATCCCGAGGGACAACTGGATTAAAAAAATTATGCTCACTATAAAACTGAATTAAAAGCACATGAAACTATCTGGAAGTGGCATACATTTATAGTGCTATAATAATATGCTTCTCTATCTTAGAGAATAGCTGAATTTAGAAAGTTGTTTAACCTCTGCAAAACTCTAGTTTCCTCATCTATAAAATGAGAGCAACGTCAGCCTTGCCCACTCTTCAGAAATTGTGTGAGGATTAAATGAAATAGTCAATATGAAAACACTTTGAATATATACATACTAATCAACTATAATGTGATATCACTTCACACTGGGAAAGGGACATACATCCTTCAACTCTCTTTCCAACTGCTTAAAAAAAAAAAAAAACCCTTAGGTCCTCTGATTATCACTTGAATTGTTTGCCTTACCTGGAATGTTTTTTTTTTTTCCTGTCCATCAAAATCTTTTAAAAAATTAATTTCCTCCATGAAAAGTTCTCTGAGACCTAGAGCCTTTGCTTATCTCCCTCTCAACTAAAAATCCTTATCTTAAATGTGTACAAGTGAATTTCAAGTCCATGCTTGTTAGTCTTGTCACTCGCATCCAGTTTGCAAGCCCTTCAGAACAGAATGGCTTTCACGGTGCCTCCTGGTACAGGGCACAGCGCTGAACACAAAGGAAATGCTCAAGAGTGAATCGCTAAATGGATTCATTCACCCCTTGGGAAGGCTGACTGGCTTTTCTGTTTAGCCAACCTGGTGGTTATTCATAGAATAAAATTTGTTCTGTCCAAAATTAATCTGTACTGAAGTTAGATATGTGGAGACCAACCAATATCAGAGAAAAGAGCCATATCTCGCTGGTTGTGTAACTGTTCAAGTTTCTTTTGCAGTTTCTATTTTTAACAATAAGAGCATTTATCTGAAGATCAATCTGCAATGAGAGACATTCATAAATGTGGAGACTCTGACATTAGACTGACCGTGGTTAATATCTGACATTTTCTAGTTATAAGCCATGCAACTTTTCAAAGTTAGTTAGCTATTTTGTGTCGCAATTTCCTTATCTGTAAAATCGGGATTCTACTACAAATGAGATAGTGCATATCCTATTGGCTATGTGTTATTAAGGTCTACATCAAAGCGTACTTGAGCGACTCACTCATTTACCCACTTGCTGCGTGTACATACACGGATTAAATATAGTCCTTGCTTTTGAGGACTCAAAGTGAAATCAAGTCTATAATTTGATTAGCAGTAATGAAGGTATGTTTGAACCAGACTGGTGTAGGAGTACAAGGAAAGAAATTATTAATTCTGCATGGAGCTTTAAAGGGAGATATGACAGAAGAGCCTTTTAATTTGGGCTTTTACTTGGTGAGCGAGATTGTTCCAGTAAGTGGAAAAATGTTGTGGAGAATAAAAACACTTTCTAGGTAAGCAATTAATGAGCAGTAGGGTTTGACTTTGTAGAACGTTTTCTGGAAAAATCTAATTAGAACACACATATGAAGATACTGCAAGAGGATTCTATTGTAAAACTGGGTAAGCACAGCTTTATGAATTCTAAAAAAATGGCCCCTTATCTCACACATATGGTATATATATACATACTATATATACACACATATATAAAATACATATATATGTATATACACACATATATGTACATGTATATACATATATGATGTATAGTACATATATATCCAAATATTGTCATTATCATCCATCTCTAACATGACATACACCTTGAAAATGAAGACTTAGTCTCATTTTAAAAACGAGTAATATATTCAGATAACTAAAAGCTCTATAAAATTTAATCTATCAAGCTATTCCTAAACAAGAAAATAGAAGCAATAGTTGGGTTTTAAAATAGGTTATGACCTAATTATCTATTCATATTTAATAGAAATTCTGTAGAGTTATTTTAATGACACTTCAATAGTAATTTCTGAGTTCCTTGATAAGTGAAATTAATATTATCTTATCTATTTCAGAAATAAAAATCAATGTAAAATCAGGCCTATAAAACTTGGAAAGTTCAAGAATCCTACAATTCTGCTTAGAAATGAATACACTTTGAAAAAAAGAACGGACATGTATATTGTTTAGAAACTTTAACAACAGAAGTATATTATCCTTTCTCTCTTCATGGTTTTGGTGGTATAACAAATATAAAACCCAGTTTATTTTATTTATTCTTTTCTTTTTTGGCAGCGCTGCTTGAGGGATCTCAGTTCCCCAACCAGGGATTGAAGCCCAGGCCACAGTAGTGAAAGCACCGAATCCTAACCACTAGACCACCAGGGAACCCCCTAAAACCCAGTTTATTAATTATTGGAATTTGCCAAGGACTTTTCATGAATAGATGTATATCAACACAGAAATGAAAATGACAGCTTGTTGTCGCAGATGAGTTCACTCACAACAAAGCACAATTTATAAAGATGACTGTAAGGAAAATAAAACAACTTTCAGAGATGTTTGTATTTGAAAGCTAGGAAACAATAAAATTTAATTTTAAGAAAAATGTTTTATGGGTAGAGAAAGCATTTTGCTTTATCAACAAAAAACTTTATAAATACCACTGAAGACCATATAGTATTAAAATACTCCTGATTCTGTGTGATCCAGCAAAGATATAAGGCATTCATATGTAACATTTAAATGTTGATGGTAAGCGAAGGTTGTTACTGAAAAAACAGAAAGATTTTTCCTGTAATAATTCGAAATACAACCAGGTTAAATTGGTCTTTTAAAATATGCATAGTTTAATGACTATAAAACCCTATAATAAAGATTCTGAATTTATATATGTAAGATTCAAAGGTAGTAAAATGTTCCTCACCCATGTTTAGGCAAAAGTGATCAACAGTTTAATCACTATTTATTTAATATTTTATAAAATAACTGTAATTGTTATTTGTTACAAACATAATAAAATATCAATTGATATTTCTTAGATCTATGAACTATTTTAGTTTACAGCACTATTAGTTTTATTTAGTGAACCAAAAAATATTTGGTAAAGTCTTCTAACAAAAGCATTTTTCTTTATTGTTGAAAATAAGGAATAGGATTTTAATTTTGTGGGCAACTATCCAGGACTACATCCCCTATTTATTATCAGGATAGGCTCTATCACAGTTTAGTGATGGCTCTTAAAGCAGTACTTCTAAACCATTGCCATTATATATATATATATATATTTTTTAACATCTTTATTGGAGTATAATTGCTTTACAATGTTGTGTTAGTTTCTGCTGTATAACGAACTGAATCAGCTATATGTATACATATATCCCCATATCCCCTCCCTCTTGCATCTCCCTCCCACACTCCCTATCCCACCCCTCTAGGTGGTCACAAAACACTGAGCTGATCTCCCTGTGCTATGTGGCTGCTTCCCACTAGCTATCTATTTTACATTTGGTAGTGTATATATGTCAATGCTACTCTCTCACGTCGTCCCAGCTTACTCTTCCCCTTCCCCATGTTCTCAAGTCCATTCTCTACGTCTGCATCTTTATTCCAGTCCTGCCCCTAGGTTCATTAGAACCATTTTTTCTTTTCTTTTTTTTTAGATTCCATATATATGTGTTAGCATATGGTATTTGTTTTTCTCTTTCTGACTTACTTCACTCTGTATGACAGACTCTAGGTCCATCTACCTCACTACAAATAATTCAATTTCGTTTCTTTTTATGGATGAGTAATATTCCACTGTATATATGTGCCACATCTTCTTTATCCATTTATCTTTCGATGGACATTTAGGTTGCTTCCATGTCCTGGCTATTGTAAATAGCGCTGCAATGAACATTGTGGTACATGACTCTTTTTGAATTATGGTTTTCTCAGGGTATATGCCCAGTAGTGGGATTGCTGGGTGATATGGTAGTTCTATTTTTAGTTTTTTAAGGAACCTCCATACTGTTCTCCATAGTGGCTGTATCAATTTACATTCCCACCAACAGTGCAAGAGGGTTCCCTTTTCTCCACTACGGACACTGAATATTGGCAATACACATCAGAAGTCTTATATATGTGAATAACTTTGGATCTAATGATTTTATTAGGAAGTAACCATATAATTATGCAAATATGTGCATACACTGATGTTCAGTGCAAGGTTATTTATATTACTAAAAGTTGGAAAAAAACAAATATCAATGGGAGATTGAGCAAATAAAGTTCACAACTCTGCATGCATATGATGACATGCAACATAACCACTAAAAGTATGATGCTGCTCAATACTTATGACATGGAAAAATACCTATGACACATTCATGAAAAAAATCAGTATATTGTATTGCAGTGATTTTATTTATGTATTTATACATTTGTACCTGAAAATACTCTTCCATATATGCACATAGTTTTGTGAAATAGGTAACCAATCCTTGACAGTGATTTTTTCCGTCAATAATGTGATTTTTGTGATATCTCTTTACTATTTTATGCTAAGTGCTAAGGCTGATATTTGATAATACAAGTGTTTGTCCATGTTAGAAAAAAGCACAACTTCTTCAAACACTTTACTTCCATATATCAGAAAACTGTCATATTTAACGAACAATTGTCTATTTGTAAATGCACAATTTATGATGTCTCCACAGTTGATGATACTGCCCATGCATAATCTCCAAAGCCATACACAGTAGCCCAGCATTTATATTTTGTCTTTAAAAAGTAATAAGCATATTTTTCTTTTTTTTTTTTTTTTTTTATAAATTTATTTATTTATTTATTTATTTTTAGCTGTGTTGGGTCTTCGTTTCTGTGCGAGGGCTTTCTCCAGTTGCGGCAAGCGGGTGCCATTCTTCATCGCGGTGCGCGGGCCTCTCACTATCGCGGCCTCTCTTGTTGCGGAGCACGGGCTCCAGACGCGCAGGCTCAGTAGTTGTGGCTCACGGGCCTAGTCGCTCCGTGGCATGTGGGATCTTCCCAGACCAGGGCTCGAACCCGTGTCCCCTGCATTGGCAGGCAGATTCTCAACCACTGCGCCACCAGGGAAGCCCAAGCATATTTTTCTTTAATAGAAACACTTTCATTCTTTAAAAATCCTTAAGTAGTAGATAATTGTATTTTCTTTGTCAGTATGTTTATATCAGTTATATATAGGCTACAGACAGATAATAAGCATGTCAATAATGTTACAGTAACAATAATAAAGCATTAAATCTATAATTCTGAAACTTTCTTCTCCCTTTCTCTTAGGAATCAGGAGAAAGAGTCTAAGACTAGTAAGCCATAAAATATTTCTGAACATGAGTAGCTAAAACTTGAATTTCTTGAAATGTCATTGTGTGCTTCACCTGGTACTACCAATTTCAATTGGTACTACCAATTTCAAATGCCACAAAAATGTTTTCTCATTTTTTTTGTTCTGGACAAAAGATAATCTGAGCTCAGGAATACAACCCATGCCTCTGGCTCAGCAATATACCACTTGGGATTTAATGTCCTTTTTCATACAGGTTTTCTCACATCATTTTACAGTGAACATTGAACTTGCCAAAAGGTGAAAATTACACTAACCGAAAGAAAACATTCATAAAACACTATCAGTTGTACTCTTATTAAATGGTTCACTTGCTCTTTTAGCTAATAGGATTTGATTCTGGCCAGCCAGCCATCTTGGGAAATTCTTTGCGCATGTTTGATCCTGGTGTACAGGAAAGGACACCAGTGTTAAAGCAAAAGAAAACAGTGGAGAATGTGAAAGAATAATGAAAGCTTTTTGACAATTAAGAACAAACATTTAAATTGCCTATTTGAGGGCTTCCCTGGTGGCGCAGTGGTTGAGAATCTGCCTGCCAATGCAGGGGACACGGGTTCGAGCCCTGGTCTGGGAAGATCCCACATGACGCGGAGCAACTAGGCCCATGAGCTACAACTACTGAGCCTGCGCGTCTGGAGCCTGTGCTCCGCAACAAGAGAGGCCGCGATAATGAGAGACCCGCGCACCACGATGAAGAGTGGCCCCGTTTGCCGCAACTAGAGAAAGCCCTCGCATAGAAACGAAGACCCAACACAGCCAAAAATAAATAAATAATTTTAAAAAAATATATTAAAGAAAAAAATTGCCTATTTGAGTTTGACACTGTACTAATAGCTTTGTATCTACTGTTTTATTCAGTATTTGCAAGTATGTGAGATAAGTACACTTAAAATCTTTATTTTATAGAAGAGAAAACTGAGGCACTAAGAGGGTAATTGTGGCTTGCCCCAGGCCACATAGCTAAGCTCCCAGTTCTACAGGATTACAGATTCTTGATTGTTAGCCATTACATTATTGTGAAGAAAGGGGTGGCAGAATATAAATTAAATTGTTTCAGTGGCAGAGTAGCTTGTAAAAGAGCCAGTCTCCTGCTTAAAACTCCTAGAAAATCCATATAAAAGATATGCATAGACAAGAAGGTGTCTTCTTACAGGGACTGAAGAGCTCTGAGTTTGCTAGGATTTTAGGGCCAAGATCTTAGAGAGAGGAGAAGCTCATTGGAGGTTAAGACGCACATACCTCATGACCTTTGCTAATTTCTTAAGTAGTTACCAGCATCAGGCAGAAGCTGCAAACAACAGAAGCTGGCAGAGTGTTCAACAGTGGCAAACAGCTAGGGCAATGAAAATTAGGGTTTACATCAGCCAAGGTAGTTATAAATGCAGGAACCAAGATCTTGAAGGGACAGAGGACTAGAGGAGTGAACCCAGCACTCTGAGACAGCCTTCCTTTAGAGGTCTTTGCAATTCTTAACAAGGCAGAAGACTAAGAAGCCAAACAAATAAGGAACTGAAAAGATGCATGGAACTCTTGGCAGCTTTATATTACTAAGGAGGTAAAAATTGGATTTGAGAAAATATTAGGAAGGAGAGGACTTGACAAACACCCCAGACTCTAGTTGGGTCTTTTAGGGTTTACTCCAAAGTGACAAAAAACAGAGGGAAGCTAAGCTCCCTAAACTCCAGTTGGGGTCTCTTAGGGTTTATTCCAGAGTGAGGAAAAACCAGAGGTAAACTGAGACTTATAATATCTGAACCCCATCCGCTAGTCTGTACAGCCCGTGTTTGGATTAAAGTGTTTTGTTCCTAATCTAGCTGCGTGCTAGAAGATAGAATTTTCTCTGCAGCTTCTGTAATTTTTCATACAATGTCCAGTGTTATGGACTGAATGTTTGTGTTTCCCATAAATTCACATGTTGAAGCCCTAAGCCCCAATGTAATGGGTGGAAGTAGGACCTTCAGGAGGTAATTAGGTTTAAATTAGTCATGAGGGTGGAGTCCCCGTGATGAGACTAGGGTCCTTGTGAGGAGAGGAAGAGAGACTGGAGCCCTCTTTCTCTCTGCTGTGTGAGGACACGGCAAGAAAACAGTCCTCTGGGGAAGAAAGTGGGGAACTAAGTCAGCTCACACCTTTATCTTGGACCTCCAACCTCCAGAACTGTGAGAAATAAACTCCTCTTGTTTAAGCCACCCAGTCTATGATATTTTGTTATGTATGGCAGCCCAAGCTAATATGCTGTATAAAATAAAACATCATTGGGCATATCAAGGAAAAGTAGCATAAAAATAACACAGGCAACAAAAATAGACTCATAGATCATCTAGATATTGGAATTTTTAGACACGTACTTAAACTAAATGTGATTAAAATGTTCAAAATGACAATAAGAGAATTGTATCAGAGAAATGAAAACTAAGAAAAACAATCAAGTAAAAGTCTAAAATATAAAATATGCAATAACTAAACTTAAGAGCTCACTATATAAGTTGAATAACAGATTGGACAGAATAAAAGGGTTTGGTGACTTAAAAAATATGTCAGTAAGAAAAAAAAAAATCCTGATTTATTTACAAAGGAAAAAGGATGAAAAAACACAGAGAAGGGTATAAGAGACATATGAGACACAATGAAAAAGTCTGACATCATTGTAATTGGAATCCAACGGTAGTGGGTGCCATATGGACATCTCAGTTCTCCCCCTCAGTACTAACCCACTCACTTTCTTAGGTGCTGGAAATGTTGGCAAGACAAGCCTCTTAGCTCAGTCCTGCTCCAGGAATTTCCCCGAGCCAGAGACATCCTGCCCAAGGTCACTCCTCTGCTCTGAAGGCTGCCTGCATCCAATGACTGGCTGATGCAAAGACATCAACGTCTGGCCCATGTGAAGGGACATCCCAGTCCCAGAGCTCCCCATGGCATTAGCTGAGGCCTTTGTTGCCACTCATCACAGCTCTACACCTTCCTCTGCCCATCTTACTTCCTCTACTCGCCACACAGATGCTGATCCAGAGGGCACCCCCCAATCCTCATCTCAGAGTCTATTTCCTAGGGAACTTGTTCTAAGACGCTTGGTACTAGGAATGTTCCAGGAAAACAGACAGCAAAATGTTATTTTGGAGTTGTGTCTCCTACCAGTTGTCTGGCAATGAGAAATCCATTGCTGGTAGAAGGAAAAGTGCAGAACAGCCTGTGGCAAGTTGTAACAGTGGAGATGTTTACCAGGGTGAACCATCCTACTATAGTATCTCAGGCTTTTGAGACTTTGGAGAAACTACCAATTATAAAAATGATAGAATCACAAGGCTCTTGCTAAGTGCTGATAATGCAATGGAGAAAAATAAAGGCTGAGGATGATTAATCACCAATTAATCAAAGGTAAATGTCAGATGACTATTAAACATCATATAAAGATTGATGATTGTCTATCTAGTGTAAAGAATTGGCTAACAAAGTATTATAATTAAATAGTAATTTTAGCAAGGTCACGAGATACAAAGTCAACATAAAAATTTGTATTTCTACATACCAGCAAAAAGAAAACATTTAGGATATAAAATACACTTATTGTACACATACCAGTACATATATATATATATATATATATATATATATATATATATACACACACACACACACACACACACACACACATGCATATACACATATACATATAAATGTATGATGGTAGATTGGCTGCAAAGATGGCTACCGACAATTTCTTCATCTCTGTATACATATTCCACTCTGCCCATCAAGAAGTAGATTGTTTTTCCTCTCCACTTGAATCTGGGCTGGGCCTATGACTTGTTTTAACCACTAAAATGCTGAGGAAGTATCGTTAAGATGACTTTGAGCTTAAGTCTTACAAGGCCTTACGCTGCTGTAGTCATTCTTAAATCTAAGCTACCAAGTATAAAAATTATTCTAAACTGCCTAATGGTGATAAATTTCATGGAGAGAGTGAGAGGTCACACACAGGAGAATCTATGCACCCCAGAGGACAGCCAGCATCTAGGCCCTCTGTGAGGTCATCCTGGATCCCAGAAGAAACACAGCAGCTGATATCTGGAGAAGAGACAAACCAAATGTGCTGAGCCGAGGCATAACCCCTGATCTACAAAACCCTGAGCAATAAAATGGCTATTTTATAAAACAGCCACTAAGTTTGCATGTGTGTGTGCATGAATGTAAGTATATATACGATGTCAGTGGAACAGAATAGGGAGTTGAGAACTTCATCCTCACAATGTGAAAGCAAGTACAGGTAAGAGTACATCACAGAATGGACTTATATTACTAAATTTTGTATTCAAAATTATATTTAACAGTAATGCAGATATGATGTTCATCCAAGAAAGCTTCCTGGGGTATTTCTCCATATAAATTCAATTACATTTGTTTAGAAAAGGCATTATCTTGAACCACTAAAAAAACTAGAATTTCTTCACTACTAATTTTAGATGCAGATTTACAAAGAATGGGATTGATTTGACTTCTATGTAATACTAATAGAAAGAAAAAAAATGAACACATCAATAAAAGAAAACTAAAACAGAAAGAAAGATTAAAACAAACAAAGGGCAAGTGATATGTATCATGTATAGTCTGAACTACTTTAATCATGAAGGAGTGTTAATTGAATAAATTCCGAATCAAAGTAGAGGGTGAATGGGAGTGGAAATCTAGCAAACCAGCATTAGAAAGGAGACTTTCACAGACAGACATTGACTTACCATTTCTGGGGCAGCTCAGTTTCCAATTTATACAGTCTTAATTGACCAACAGTTGGGCCACTTTTCCTTTAAGGTTAAAATGTTGTTTGCTTGCCTAGTTAACATGGTAAACCAAAGGAGCTAAAAGACAAACTTACGATGTTTTAAAAAGTGATTCCCTGAACACTTGGATGAATATGTTATTATTTGTAGTCCAATACCTCAATTTGAAAAAGGGCAATATTGATCCTACAAGATAGAGCATAATTTTGTGATTTACTGAAGAGCTTTTTTATTTACTTTGCAGCTCTCCATGAGGCTCTTCTGTTCTTTTGAAAAATGCTGAAAAATAAACCCAGCAGTGCAGACCTATGCCTCTACCTAAGGGGGGATAATGCTTTGTTCAAATAGAAATCAGCTGTCATATTTAGGATTTCACAATGCTAGGTAATACATATGGAATTTCAAAAGTATCCTTTAATGAACCATGAAGCCACTCTAATACCTAAGAAAAGAATAAGCCTCCAAACATTTCAAAGAAACAATTGGATTTCTTATATTTCCTGTGGTATAACAAAGAAAGGATTACAGCTAACACTGAAGAGAGAAAGTGGAGTTTTAGTGTGATCAGAAAATCACTATAAATCCACAGTTGTAGATAATGCTTTGCTTTCAAGTATTCACTAAGGGCATCTCTCAGATTCAGAGGCAATTGGAATAGTCACCAGAGTAGAATGAGAGGCGCATAATGTGTGTGTGTATGTGTGTGTGTGCGTGTGTGTGTGCCTGACAAAAAGCATGTGTATGTGAGTGAGTGTGTGTGTGTGCGTGCTAGAGATTGTACCCAGAAGATAGGATGAGGTAGATTCGGGGAAGAGGGGAAAACAAAGAAAGAAAAGGAGAACTTCCAAAGCAAACACACTTTATCCTGGCATACTTTGCATTGCCAGGCATCCTAATGACATGCTTTTTGAAGGACTTAAGATGCCTATTTACTTAAAACAAGTTTGAATCTCAGCAGGCACAAGCTTATTAAAGCTTATTGAATTGTTGATCCTAGATCAGTAGCAAATCAGTTTTCTTTTCAACACTGAAATGACACACATGAAGTTGGATCAGAATTATGTTGAGGATTTACAGGGGTAAAGCAGAACCACTTTCCAGGAAACTGGTTAAATTTAATCTGGCTTTATTAAGAAGGCTTATGCACATAGGCTACTCATTCAAAGGAATTTGAAAGGGACCTTTATACAATTTGCTTGGTTTTACTTTTTATTTATTTTTATTTTTTTAATTTATTTGTTTTATTTATTTATTTTTGGCTGCATTGGATCTTCGTTGCTGCATGCAGGCTTTCTCTAATTGCGGCGAGCAGGGGCTACTCTTCATTGCAGTGTGCAGGCTTCTCATTGCGGTGGCTTCTCTTGTTGCAAAGCACGGGCTCTAGGCACACGGGCTTCAGTAGTTATAGCACGTGGGCTCAGTAGCTGTAGCTTGCGGGCTCCAGAGCACAGGCTCGGTAGTTGTGGCACATGGACTTAGTTGCTCCACGGCATGTGGAATCTTCCCGTACCAGGGATTGAACCTGTGTCCCCTGCACTGGCAGGCAGATTCTTAACCACTGCGCCACCAGGGAAGCCCCTGGTTTTACTTTTTAAAAAACAATAGGTAATCAAGTAAAAAGTGGGAAATTTACATAAGTAAAAATATGATTTTGATTTGAAAGATTTGTCCTAATCCATGGGAAATTAGCAATGCCAAAGCAAGTTTTTTTTAAATTATCAAACATTGTACCTGTCATATCTCCCCTATATTACCCATTGATGCTGAGAGTTAGTAATAATTGAAAGCACCATGTACCTTATTCTTTGAGAGTCACAATGATGTAGAAGAAAAAATATCTTCAAACTCAGAAAAATTTCTTCTTGATTATTACTGAAAATTTACTAGAGGTAAAAGAAAATGATGTCTTTTTAATTTTAGTACTACAATGGCCACTGCATTTGAGGCCAACTCATCAAGTCACCAAATTGAAAAATTCTTCCTGAAAATTGTAGTGTCCAAGTTGGATCTGATGTAGGCCAGCTTCTGACCTTCTCAACAATCTTATTTGGCAAAGGGTTTGGTTACTTTTTTTCCAATAAGCTCAGAAAAGTAGTTTACATTCCTTTGTGACATGGGTCAGTTCAATAGTGGGAAATCACTGGAATTATTTAGCTAGACAAAGTAAATTATAATTGCAAAAGTCCTAGAATATTGTTTTTGGCATTGTGATAGCCTTTGACTCTGCATATACTCAAACTATACTCTCCAGAATATGAAGTTGGTTTTGTATATTGTAATATAGGTCCTAAAGTAAGAACTGAATCAACAAAAACTAGCATTAATCATTCCAAATTAACATTTACATAAATATTGCCGAGACTTCTGTGAGTAGTTTAAAAAAAAATAATGTGAGGGGCCCCTGCTTTCAAAATAGTTTCTTTGAAAGCTATGTTAATCATCAGCATTTTATTTAGGTTACTCAACTGACTTTGGTCTTGGTAACTTTCATTGTTGTCATCTAAAGGCAGATTATGTGTTCTCATTGTACAGCTCTGATTTAGACTAGCCCCTATTCTCATTAGACTTCGATAAAAAAAAGCTTCTCCATAAAAAAAAATAAAACATTAAAAGACAAAGAATATTTATGGATATTTAGTTTAAGTTATGGGGTAGTGTAAACTCATACTTAGGTCTAGAGAATTTTAACTCTATTAAATTATGTCCTGGAAATCTGACAAATTTTGGACATTGCTTTATATGATTGCTTTATTGCTTATTTGCTTGCTTGCTTGCTTGATTTATCAGGCTTCAAGGGCTAAGGATTTGGTTCATGACATTCATCATCTTTGGTCAATGCATGGACTACTTTTATTAAACTTTTCAAGTGTCTTTTACAATTATTGTCCAGCAAGCACATGTAAGTAAAAACTGTATATAAGAAGTCATGGGCTTCCCTGGTGGCACAGTGGTTGAGAATCTGCCTGCCAATACAGGGGACACGGGTTCGAGCCCTGGTCTGGGAAGATCCCACATGCCGCGGAGCAACTAGGCCCGTGAGCCACAACTACTGAGCCTGCGTGTCTGGAGCCTGTGCTCCGCAACAAGAGAGGCCGCGATAGTGAGAGGCCCGCGCACCGCGATGAAGAGTGGCCCCCACTTGCCACAACTAGAGAAAGCCCTTGCACAGAAACGAAGATCCAACACAGCCAAAGATAAACAAACAACAAAAAAAAGAAGTCATGATTTTGTTTGAAATATTGGGAATAAAATATGAATTTAAACAGTTAAAATTTTAATATTAATATTCAGTTTCTAGTACATAGAATTTATAATGAATAATTAAACTTGGTGTCAATGCTTAGCAACCTACGGGTGATTACCAGCTTGAAAATTATTTTTTCTTTTAAGATTAAATACTGAAATTTCTCATAAAATTCAGATTTTGCTTTTCCTAAAAATCAGATGATGTGACAATTCAAAGGCCAGTGTCATTAACTAGCTAAGAAGGGCAGGAGCTGAGAAGCCGACAACACCCTTAAACAGGGCATATGCTTTTTGATTTGTCACAGTTTTCACCAGTCCCTTGTGGTCTTAGTTTCCTGTCCACCTCACATTACCTACCTGACCCTAGAACATATTTGAGTATGATAAATATGATGCAAAAATCATGCTTGCAAAATCTAGTCACATTTTACCTCTGATATAATAAACTAACATCTTAATTAAGTGATATTTAATTATAATCTTTTTCTTTTACTTATCACAAAAAAGGTTTAGTATTACTGTTGAAAACAAAGCAATAGAAATCAGATGTCGGAATAATCAATATTTGTACAAAAAATAACTTTGTATATGTTAGAAACCTCTTTAGCACTGTTTCCCATTTAATCAGCCCACATTTTACTCCATTTCTGCACAATTAGCTTCCTGCAGGGATATATCCTGACAGCATTTGCTCAGCCATATTTCTGCCCCAGACTTCCCAATCCTTTTAGCACATACCCACACATAATCTAGAAGTACAAAGGAATAAAAAGTCCACAGGATGACCATTGGTTAACGAAGACAGTAGTTGGTAAATAAAAGTTTCCTCTCCTGTTCCTTAGGTGAACAACTGTGAGGTGTGTTTCACCTTTCAAAGGTCTCAGTGTGATGACGCCCAGTTGCCCCAAGCATTGACCCATTAGTCAACTCACCTTTCAGTAGCCTTTCATTCGTTCCCAGTTTCACGCCTTCCAATCCCATACCACCTGTACTCTGGGGACCACTCCCAAAAATAAACTAGCTGTACTGAAGCCCGTTCTTAGGCTCCATTTTTCAAGGTGAAGAAACTAAGACATTGGATATATTGAATCCATTAATTAGGGTTTTAAATATAGACTCGTTGGTAAGAATGAAACCCTCTTAAATTTCACCCCTGATCTTTGGTTGGAGTTTACAGAAGCATTCTAAAAGAATTTCACTTAATTCTCTTGGTAAAATGCAAATACTTTAATAAATGTTATACTTATTCATGTAAGTTAATAAGAACTCTTGTAAGAAAGCATATGTGTATGTTGTCCCCTAGTTCAAAATACTGGATTTCAGGAATTTTTAAAAAATTCTATACGAAGGAAGCAGATGTTGAAATATTTTATGAACATTTAAATATTTAGCAGAGCCATTAATTTTACACAGCACATGTGCATACATTTCAGTCAAGCAAATTTATGCAGCAGAATTTTCCATGCCGGTTCCCATAGACTTTGGGTTGGTGAATCTACCCCTTGCTGCCCATATACCCAATACATGAACTAACACGAGAAAAGCCTGTCTATGACACCTAAATCATGGCAATTGCACAGAAAAAGAAAGAATGACCAGAAATCTACTACCCTCCCTTGACTTTTTCTTCATTCCTTTCTCTATTCTTTATACTATACATAGTATGATGTAGATTTTTTTCTTTCATTCAAAAATATTGTCCCCCTTTCTTAAAGCAATATAATCAATTCTAATATTTTTTTAGGGTAGCCAGAGTCACTGAAGTTCTGTATCCTTGTGCACATTCTGCACATTTATTTGGCAGATGGCTGAAAGGGCAGTGTTAAAAGTGGAAGACAAACCTTGAAATTTCAGGGAATGAGCTCTTCCACAAAACAGCTTTTGTAACAAAACTAAGTGCTACGTTTCGAAAATCTAGATTTTTATTTTTGTCTACTCTTATCAGAAATCTTTCCAAAATGTACTATTACTTATTTTACCAATGTCTTCCACAAAACAAGCTGAATACAATTTACAATATTTGATGGTTATGTCACTAGAAATTATTGACTGGATGGTTGTAATCACAATGATGCCCTCAGGAACTAATGAGGTGTGTCATGTTTTTTATCCTTCTGTCAAAGAGTCTGAGACTGTCAGGTTTTTTTAGTAGATAAATTTCAAATTTTCATAAATCCATTCTTTTCTTTACCATCAGACAGCTTTTTATGTTTTAAGAGTCCTGCTTGAATTTTCTTCCATCTTAGGGATTAGACTATCACACCTTTGAGAATCTGCTGAACCTCTTTTAAAATGTATATCATTCACCAACTTATGACTCATATTTTTAATAAAAGTATACTCTGATATCACTTGCAATCCATGATAACATGGCAGTATGATGTGGTACAGGATTGAGACCTGCTACTCTAGGTACAAACTTCACAGCAAACTTGAGGTAGGATGCTGTTCCTCTAACTTGGCAATGCCTATCAGTCAACAAGACTTGATTATTAATTTACCCATTTCAAGTGTTTTTCCTGCATTTTACAGTGCTCTATTAGTTTGCTACAGAAGTTGTAACAAAGCACCACAAACTGGGAGGCTTACCCAACAGAAATTCATTGCTTCACAGGTTTGGAAGCTAGAAGTCCAAAATCAAGGTGCCCGCAGAGTTCATTCTTTGTCAGGGTGCGAGAGAAGGATCTATCCCAGGTCTCTCTGTGTTGGCTTATCAATGGCTATTTTTCCTTTTACATGGCATTCACCCTATACGTGTGTCTCTATATCCAAACTTCCTCTTTTTATAAGGCCACCAGTGATACTAGAGTAGGGTCCGCCCTAATGAACTCCTTTTAATTTGATTACCTCTGTAAAGACCTTACCTCCAAATAAGGTCACATTCTGAGGTCCTAGGAGTTAGGACTTCAACATATCAGTTTTAGGGGGACACAGTTCAACTCATAACAAATGCCTACAGCCAAAGACTACTATTCATTTAACAAATATTTCTAAAAGGTAATTTATTCAGTTATCATGCTAGAACCAGAGACACAGCCTTGAAGATGACATGTTCTATGTCACCGAGGAACAAACAATTTCATTCATATAGAATATTTACCGGAATAAAATTCTTTCTGCCTTCTTTCTAAATTTGCACTACATAATGATCATGATATTCTCTATGGAGCTTTATTATTATGATAATAATTAATATAGGTACAGTCAATTCACAAACAAATCTAAATAAAGGTATTAGCAAATTGTATTCATCAGTTAGTTTGTGGTGTACTTGGTCAGCTGAAGCGTCTCTACTTCTGAGGCTCTGGAAATGTGATGCATGGCTTTATTGAAATGATCTTTCATTGTCCACTATGGTTACTACTGGGTATTTTAAATGTATTTAAAGAGTTAAGCTTTATCCTTTTGGATCTTCCTAAATTGCAATTTGAGCAGAAAGTTAGTAATATTGGCATCAAAACTCTTGTACTCTTAAGTATGGTGTATGTAATAATTCCTTTCAAATTGTAGGTGCAATATTCTACATTATGAATAAAATGCATCATATACATATAATTGTAAGTTTATATAAACTTCCCCATGTGTCAAATATGAGATGGAAGTGTTATAGGGTAGTATTTCAATTTCAGCTCCATGATTATTAGTCTTCAGTGTTAAGTAAATATGGAACTAAGTTAACATCCTATATGAAATTATACACTCAAATAAAATATAAAAATACTCCTTTGAGACGTTCCATGATCATTTCATAAACCACATCTCCTTTTCTTCTTTTCTCCAAAAAGAACACATGGAGGAGTATAAATGAACCCTAAAGTATATATGACTCCGGAACAGGAAATAATATGATTATTCTAAAAATAAAGAAGACCTGTAAAGACATTAGAATTTTCACATCAGTGGAAATGGGAAGCATAAGAAAGAAGCTAGTGAGCACCTCCCCACAAATATAATCATTTTTCAGGGCACTCCACTTATTGGTAAGTTCAAGCAAAAAATAGTGCACCCTGATGAAGCAACTTTGATTTTAGAGGCAAGCACACACAGCCAAAGGAGAATGAGAACTGGGAGTCTTGCCTGCTTTCACTCACAAACAATTTATCAGGTGGGACAATTTATAAGGTGGAACAACATGATAAACTTCTCGGTATCAGTTTCTGCTTTCATTTCAACACAGGACAACCTCCTGAACAGAGATTGCTGGAAATAAACCCTCTTTAACAAGCTCTGCAATAGCATGTGAGTAAACACAACAGGAGACTCTTTCATCATTCTTTTCAGCTCCTCAAATTAGGAATGCTTGCATTCCATTAGAAAGCAAGGAAAGCTAAATGTACTCAGATCTTTTGCTTCAGCGTCTGATAATGTCAACCTCTGCATAGAGACACTGGCAAAACAGCAGAGATACTTTCACTACCCAGAGGCTATAACTATGAAGGTGAAGAGATTTAATGGTAATCACAGATACCGCTACTTTGTTTATATAATTTCAGTTTATTATCCCAATAATTCTAGGAGTTGGTACAATTATTCGCCCATTTACAGATAAGGAAACTAAGTCCCAGTAATTACTAAGTAATTTGTCCCAAATTATTCAGCTATTAAGTGGCAGAGAAGGATTCAAATCCAAGTAGTTTGATATGAGAACCCAGCCTGTTGACCACAATGTTCAAGACAAAGTCACTACAAACAGAAGTCCATACCTCCAAACTCTCACAAGTAAAGAGTTATCTTATCATGCAGTCTAAGAATCATGCCATTCCTTCAAATTCATCTTACTGAATTCTGCACTTCAATATAGCTCAATGACAATATCATTATATACACATATTAGATCAGAATCATCAGTCCGACCTCCCAGAAAGTAGAAGTAATATTATTCCTCTAATTCCTAACATAACTTTAGCTTGACTTGTAAATATTCAGCTTGGAATCTTCATTCAAGTTATATACAGGCACAACTTTAAAATTTTTATTTATTTATATTTAGTTTGTTCATTTGTTTTGCTTTGTTTTTGTTTTCTTCTCTACAATTCAGGCTTATTTACAAAGAGTAAATTGCCGCATAGGGAAGTAGAAAGGCGCAATTAATTTGCATGGTAAGGAAAGAGAGTCAATGGCTTAGGTTCAAAGATGGTGGGCAGGAGAGTCAATAGAATTTGCAGAAAAGCAAGGTCAATATTTCATACTTATCTCTTAGGTATTAAGTGTGATCCAGGACAGCAATTTCCATTGATAAGATAACTTCAGATAGATTTTTAGAAAGTCAACAGGGAATAATGAATTCAACAACATGTACCTATCGGTGATAGAAAATTACTCTTTTTTACAACAATTCTATCCTAAAAATCTGTCTTCAAGAAACTCATTTGTGCATTAATTCACCCACGAATTAATTCAGTATTTACTGAGCACATATTATGTGCTGGTTTTCTTGAACCTCATCATCTAGTAGGAAATAAAGATGGAGGGATGATCATAATAGTGTGTTTTAATGGCAATAACATGGCAAGAGCAAGGTAAAATGATTCATAAATACGTTTTAGCACTTTGGTTTTTCTGAGCCAGAGGCTAGAGTGCAGAATATTTATTAGGGAGCACCCTGGGGATCAGTACCCGTGGATAGGAGAAAAGGAAGTAGGATTGGGCAGAGGGTGAAGTCCAGCTGTTTTGCAGGCCTGACATCAGCCTCAGTCAACTGTGCAGGGAGCTCCGGAGCTAAAATGGCCTGTCAGACTCATCCTCACTGGACCAAAATGGCTAGACCTGTATACCCACACCCTCAGTCAGTCATTATACATGGGGCACCTCACCCTGGGAAGTGTGAACTTGAATGAGATGGCCCTCTGGAGCTAAAGTGATACTGAAGATGCTGTCAGCTGAAGGCTTCCTGGTGATAGGACTCCAAGCACCTGGCAACAAGTCGTTGCTTGATGGGGGTCTGGGTGACACATTACTGTGTCTGTCACAACAGTTTCTAAAAGGGCTAAGTGTAGGAGGCTGTGAGTTAGGAAATAAATTCTTCTTAGAGGAAATTAAACTTAAACTAGAAAGATGAATAGGAAGAAGTCAGATAAAAAAGGTGGAAATAAACTTCCAGACAAAAGAAAAAGTATGCTTGAAATTCTCTAAAGAAAAGGTAACACTATATATTAAGGGAATAGAAAGTAGTCAAGTTTAGCTGGAGCACAGATTAAGAGGGCTTCAAAAGGCAAGAGGTGATGTTGGAGGGAGAAGCTAGGAGACAAAGTGAACGATCCATTCCCTGCTGTCTATAAATGAAACATTAGTTTCGGAAATAACCAAGCTGCTCTTTCCATGGTGACGTATGTGGAAGGGTATCTATATAGCATTTTACATTAAAACCTGAATCTATGTGGCCACTTTGGAACAATTTAGAGTTAAAACACTAAAAAAGTCCACTTTTCCAAAATGGATGAATTTGGCATTAATGCCTCTTTTGACTATCTATGAGTTAAAAAATATATATCAGTCATACAGTACTAGTAGGCTATCACTCAACTTTTTGAGAATGATGTCATGTTGAAGAATATTGTTGTAAGTGATAAAATTGCTTCTCCTGAAACAATCCACCTACATGTTATGGTAGTTTAGCAATGACAGGGGTGTTTTCCTCTGTTTTGGATTCCCTTTGCCTATTATACAAAATAAACAGTGAAACATATTTCAAAATATTTTTTATTGGTAATGTGCTTGGACACAGGAATCTTTATTTTCTCTCAGAGTGAGGATTCTGCAGTGCTACTGGTGGCTCCCAATTTTATTATAGCCACAGTTCCTTTTGCCTCTCAGCTCATTACAGAGACAAATATCCATTAGTGACAGGTAACTTTTCATTCTAATGCGCCTATACTACTGATGTCTGGGCCTCTGCGATATTCTATTTTGCACCTGAAATTAGTTTCTGTGTTACAGCTCTGAATGTGTGATAAGAAAAAAGATACAGTAATTTAGATAAACTCCACTAAATGGCTTGACTGAAATAAAGCCAAAACGAAGGTATAAATGGCTGAAGTGATTAAGACTGTCAAGTTCTCTGGGGTACTGTTAGAGAATAAAATAGCTGATGGATTATTATTTATCCATGAATGTGAGTTTGGGGGATTTAATTAAAGATGTTCTATTATATTTTTCAAAGCTTATTTGAAGCTGTAAATCAAAAGCTGCAGTAACAGAGAATGTTGCCTGTGATCAAAATAATGGATCTCTAGCCGTATTGGAAAAGCCCTCTTTTGAGGTGCCTTTAATGTTTCTATTTATCGTTTTACCCTATATGTAAATATAAAACAATAAAATATTATTGGTATAACTATTTCTATAAAGATTTTTGAGCCACTGTATGGTGCGTTTATCTGTTTATATCCATATATGCATGTGTTTATATGTGTGTGTGTATGTATACATATATACCAATATATATGTATTTGCATGTATATCCATACATATGTGTGTGCATGCGTGTGTATACGCATATACATATGTGCTTTTATTTATGCTTGTTGACCATTACTCTTTCTTAAAGTGATTTTTAAAATGACCCTCCCTCCAAATTGGCCACTGGTAGAATTATGCTACAAAATCTGTACTATAGGAAAAAACTAAATTCAATAAAAAAGGATTTTCAAAATAAGACCATTTTATATACTTTAATCTTCATTCCTTAAGTAAACTTGTCCTATTATTAAAACATGGTGAAAATGTCACATGGGTTAGCTATATCTGGACAAATCATATGGTATAAATGAACAAATAACAGGCATGAATAAGATCCCAAAGGATCAACTACTTCTCTTTTACTCTGTTCCCTACTTCCAATTAGGATCATTACAAGTACACTGTTATTAAATCACTTTAGAGACTAAACATGAACGACTATTTTGTAGAAGATTAAACATGATCACATTTACTTGATATTCCTTACAGTGAAAGATGGGGTCTATTTTCCTTGCCCTTGAATTCAGGCTGACCTGCGATGTGATGGCTTTGACTAACAGAATGTGGCAGAAGTGATGCTTTGCTAGATCAAAGCCTAGCCTTTAAGAAGACTGGTAGCTTCAGCTTTCGTCTTGTGGAGCCCTGGGCTACCATATAGGAAGTCTGACTATTACGGTGGGAAAACCACACTGGGAAGCCATGAGTAAACACAGAGAGGGATAGGGGTCCAGCCGAGCCCAGCCTTCTAGCTGTCCTCACCAAGGTGCCACACATCAATGAAGCCACCTTGGACCTTCCAGACCAGCCTGGTTCCCACCTGATCCTGATGGCACCCATGGAGCAGAAGCATGAAGATGAGCCCTTTCTGAGGTTCTGGTCCACAATGTCAGGAGAAAGATGTTGCTTTAAGCTACTAAGTGTTAAAGTATTTTGTTACACAGCAGTAAATGACTGGAACAATCTTGAAAGTGAGATGGAACACGTACCTATACTTATTAGTGTTTTTACATTTTGGTAACTTTTATAGTCTACTATACATTATGCAATTTCTCTAATTATACTGATAAAATAATACCATATGGATTTTATCTTCACTATGGCTTGAATCAAGGAAAAATACAGTTTGGCTACTTTCTGACTACGTAAATCTGTCATACACTGATAATAAGCTTGACACTATTCAATTTTTATTTGGTTTTGCTGCTGATTTATATTATGTGCCGCTCAGCATATACTTTGGTATTGGGTGTCTGCTGTTTGTTCCGTGAACAACTAATCTGATAGAAGAGTATGATATAACATTGTTTTTGTTTATTAGAATTTTAGTTTTACTTTTTAAAGAAATCAGAGACGTTATTGCAAAGGGCACATTAAAATAATAAAATTCCTCAGATGGACATGGAAAGTACCTATGCTTATTTTTTTCTAAGGCTTTTGTCTACATTTGTAAATTAAAATCGCCAAACGTATTCCCTTCTATGTTTTCCCATACTTAACTCTCAGACCCAAAGGCCTCAAACTATGTTCTGAGATACTGTGCCTAGCGTTTCACTTCAGAGTTAGCAGATGTTCAATAAATTAAGAGAACAAATTAACTTGATTCCAGTGGTAGTCTACACTGTAGTGAATACAGATTTTTTATTGACATGACAGTACTTTCAGCCTTAACATATATGAAATAATTACTATCCTTGGCCTTTTTCTAGTCATTCTAAGGAGGCTTTCTGACTTTATGTAAGACTGGAGTAGAGGTTACAAGTGCTAAGAACAGTCTTTTGTCTTTTCTCATTACTCTAAGAAAATTTTGAACATTTGCTTTTAGAAATAGTGTGGCACTGCTTCATAATTTCTATACGTTGTACCACGTTGCTCTTAATATAGACAAATTATTCAAAGTGAAGGAAATTCTCCATTTAGGGCCTGTGGAAGAATTCAACCAAATAATAGATTGTGTTCTGTAAAGAGACACTCTATAACAGTGTTTTTCAACCTTTTCACTACTGATATTTTAGGTCAGATAATTTGTGATTGTAGGGGGCTGTTTTGTGCATTACAATATTACAATATTAGCAGCATTGCTGGCCCTACACACTTGAAGACAGAAGGACTCTGACAATCAAAAATGTCTCCAGACATTGCCAAATATCCCTAGGGGAGAAGGGGCAAAATCACCCTCCAGGGGTTGGGAATCACTGCCCTTACATCTGTTGCTAAGCTTGGTTTCACTAAATTTGCATGTGACTAAACATTATGTAGAATTTTATATATTATTTATATGAATTATTATGCAATATTATTATTATATGTATTTTATTTATTTGCTTTATGATGGTTGCAAATTATGCCCTATATAAACACATATTTGATATACACAAATGTCATATTGATCATTTAAGGAATAATATGCCCTGTTGGAGATTAAATGCAAACTTATCTTACTTTCTGATCTTATTTCCCCTGACTTCTATTTATATCATTTAAAAAACAATTTTAACTCAATTTTCTTGCTTTATTATATGTGTCTCTAAATACTGTTTGAAAGTATTTATGGACAAAAGTAAATAATTAATGAATTATAAAAAAACAAACACAAGTAAATAAATGAACTGGTCTTTGCCATGACAATTTGGGACATTTCTCCACTTGTTAATATTTTATAAGTTTACTTGATAAATCCTAATTGGTATCAGCTTTTCAATTAGAGACTATTCTGGATGATAAATGAGTAAGTCAAACTGTAGTCAATTCATCTTTGTCTCTATGACAACCCTACAACCACGTGCTAATGCCTCTTAGCACGCTTAGATTGACTGTCCCATGTTTACCCCTGCATATAGACAATAATAATTAAAGCTAGTTTGTTATACATGTCATTGAGAAATCTGTTTCCTTGAGATCTAAGAAAAGTGGTCCTCTCTTTTCACACTTTTTCTTCACCGATGGTTAATCTTTAGAAGCAGGATTCTCATTTGCTTGAGGTCTTAGGTAACAGAGAGGTATTGTGGAATAATATTACTTTTGCTGTCATAAACTCTGGTGCTTGTGAAAGCTCAAATCTGTAAGAAATAGCTCCTTAACATAGTTGTACAGACCTCTGCTAAGACATAAGAACATGAGAAAAATAAGCTCAGTACAACAAGTGTTTCCATAAAGTCAATTCTACTGAATTTAAAGAACTACCCTTTAGACAATACAAGAAAACTACAGACCAATATCACTGATGAATATAGTTGCAAAAATACTCAACAAAACATTAGCACACCAAATTCAACAGCACATTAAAAGGATCGTACACAATGACCAAGTGAGATTTAACCCTGGGATGCAAAGATGTTTGACATACGCAAATCAATAAATGCTATATATCACATTAATAGAAAGGTAGATAAAAATCATATGATCATCTCAAAAGACACAGAAAAAGCATTTGACAAAATACAACATTCTTTTATGATAAAGACACTCAACGCTGGGTACAGAAGGAACATGTCTCAACACAATAAAGGCCACATACCATAAACCCACAGTTAACATCATACTCAATGGTAAAATGTTGAAAGCTTTCCTCTGAGATCAGAAACAAGACAAGGGTGCTCACTCACACCACTCCTTTTCAATAAAGTCCTAGCCAGAGCAATTAGGCAAGAAAAAGAATAAAGGCATCCAAATCAGAAATGAAGAGGTAAAACAGTCTTTTTTTCCAGATGATATGATTATATATATATATATATATATATATACACACACACACACACACACACACACACACACACACATATATTAATCAGTTATATCTCACAAAGCTGGAAAATAATACACCACATAAATAAACAAGGAATTTTAGACACTGCCCTTGCTTATCTATTTATTTATTTATTTAGGGGTTTTAAAACATTCTTTTATGAATGTAAGATTGTAAGGTATCATAGAGGATATCTTGATATATATATATATACATATATGTACATACAATTTGGTTATGTATAGATTTTATATATACATATATAAAAAAACACATTTTTTGATATTTGCACATGGCACCTAAGATACTTCCCAAACACAACAAACAAAGCAAAATAGAACACTATGCCCAGAAAGTCCAAATCTGGAAAGATTTCACTTAAAATTCTCTTATAGTTACAGTCAAGCTAAGGTTGACTTAAATTCCTAAGATACTTGTAAGAATTTGCCCTCCCTAGTGTTGAAGTTCTAACAGTGTCCTGAAGAGAATATTTATTCCCTCCTAAAACAGAGAAGAAGAGAGTCCTCTGTCTTTCCATCACACCTCATCCCCGTGACACAGTTACTTAAAATATCTGTGAGGGAAGAAACCTCCCCTGTCAAGATGCTAAGCTGGGTCTTGTGTCCGACCTGCTGCACACCGTCTAAGACTTTCATTGGTTTTTAACATTAGCAGTCAATGTGGCCTTTGGCAAATCACTTGACCCACCTGGGCCTCTATGCTTTCATTCATTTATTCCTCCAGTTCCTTTACTGAGAGCCTATTACTGAGCATCCAGCCAATGTTACTGTCAGTGGTGACATAGAGGGAACAAAATGGATTAAACTCCCTGTCCTCATGGGGCATCTAGTGAAACAGAATGGTAAAAACAGTGAAAGAAATAAAATATACATTATTTGGTGATAATTACTATGGACTGCTGGGATGGGGCAGGAATTCACTTTCAAATACGCTCATCATGGAAGGCCTCACTGAAGAGATAACATTTAGGCAAAGACCTAAAAAACATGAGCATGCCAGGAATCTGGGGTAAGAGTGTTCCAGGGAAAGGGGAAGATGGGTCTAAAGGGACTGAGGAAGAATGGGCCTGACTTGTTCAAGCAGCAGCTAGGAGG
The DNA here is from genome assembly GCF_028023285.1 of Balaenoptera ricei. NCBI lineage: Eukaryota > Metazoa > Chordata > Mammalia > Artiodactyla > Balaenopteridae > Balaenoptera > Balaenoptera ricei. The sequence goes on along the minus strand of NC_082644.1, from coordinate 63,448,156 downwards.
ACAGTGCTGCTGAAGTGGAGTAAAGAAAGGGCTGAGTGGTGAGAGGTAAGCTCAGGGAGGTGCTCAGGGGCCAGGCCACAAAGGGGCTGGCAGGCTGTTTTAGTTTTTATTTCCCTAAGATGGGCTGCCATTGAGGAACTCTGAGCAGAGAAATAACACGAGCTGACTTGTGTTTTGTGAAGATCACTCTGCTGCTGTGATAGGAACAGGCTATGGAAACGAAAGGGAGAAGCAGGGAGACCAGGTAGGAGCCTGTTTGTTTAAATCAGGGTGGTGACAGGTTGTAAGAAGTGGTTAAAGTCTAGAGAATGGAAGGGCTGAACCACACTTATTCACTTAGTCAAAGATCATTTAATAAACATCCATTAGGTACCAGACACTGTTCTAAAAGAGTTATATATGCAGTGGGGAAGAAAACAAAGCAGCTTGTACTTACACTGATCTGATATCTAATGGAGTCCTTTAAGATGCAGGCCAGCTCTAACATTCTCAGTACAGTTCAGAAATATCCAGAACATTTACTCTTTTCAGTGGGGGGATAAAAAGAAACAAACACACAGTGGCACAGGTTGTGATTAAAAAACAGAGTGGCTGGTAACTGCTGCTGCTAATAATCGCCTCATCATCCATCAGCATTTCAATGAGAAACCAGTGAAAAAGGAGGATGGTATAACTAAAAAACGTTGATCAGCTACACAGATGTCCGCTCTTTCTGAGGAATTCCTATCCCCACTTTCAGCTTTGCAAAGCATGTCTCTTTATGGACCATGTTATTAATGAAATGGAAAAGAATGTGCAGGAAAGCCTGCTGTTGTCTGAAATTATCTTTACTTCTGTACTGCCACTGGCAATAACTGTCTCCTCTCCAGAATTCTGGAACAGTGAATTCTTTCTTCACCAGATTAAAAGCAAAAACAATAAAAACAAAACAGAACCACCACCACCGGAGGGAAAATATTTTATCATTATGAAATTATGCTTTTGTTGTTGTATTCTGGGTAGGGTTGATGTGAGCAACTCTTAGGCAATTCAATTTGTTTTTAATAACCCAAGATTGTTATGAAGATTATCAACAGCCTATCTGATGATTAAAACAATTCCCCGTATTGCTTATTATTCCAAACTCAATATGCCAGTTAGAAATTTGAAAAGCTATACTTTTCCAAGATACCAGTAGTAAATTCTAGCTGCCATGTGGATGTCACTTCTATAATAGTAGGTCATAATGGTCTTAGAAACTGAGAGGATATAAGGGATCTGACTTGATGGTCCATAGTCTTTGAGGGGAAGAGTCATTAAGGTTTCTGTGAGTCCTTCTAAGACTCACAGTCTGGAACGAGAGCCCTTGCGATCATGTAGGGTAGAAGCAGAGGGGTTCTACATTTTCTCAGTTTAAATGGTCTGGAAACTTATGGCTAAAATGCTTCTAGTGTAGCATTTTATATACACATATATAGTGTATAAATTTATATATAGATTTGCATATGTATTTGTATTGTATATGCAAATTTGTATATAAATAGATGCATATATTTGATCTATATTCATTTTCAATCTATAGCTATATCTATAATTTTTCTTTTACCTGTATTTAGATATAGCTTCAAGGATATCTTATGGTAGTTGTTTTTAACCAAAAGTACACATCAGAATTACTTTTGAGATTTGGTATAAATTATATATATATATATATATATATATATTTTCTTATCCTAGCTATGGGTATTCTGAGTGGATAGATATGGCATGATGCTTAAGTATTTCCAATATGAAAGTGTCCCCAGAGTTTCGTTTCTGGCAATATAACAGACTGTAACTTGAATGATTCTCCTGTTGGAAACAATTTAAAAAGCTAGGGAAAAAATATATATATTTAAATATATATTAAATGTATATGTGTTTATATTGATACATATATATATGCATATATGTGTGATATATATACAAATGCACACACATTCATACATACATATCTTTTAAAATATATCACTGAGCTGGCAAGAAATAAAGAATTTACAGATGTAAAATAATGAAGTGAAAGCAGAAATCCTGGAAGGTTAGTAGATGCCAGTATCAGCTTTCACCCTCTTGGTATCTCCAAATCTTGATAACCTTGGGTCTCTGTTTTGACAAAGTTCAGTACACAGAAGATGAAGGCCAAGTTTCACTTCTTATAGAAAATATATTAGAAAACACCAAATAAAGCTTAGACCCTAAGGGATGCCAACTCAGTATAAAGTTTAATGAGAACTAAACACAGAAATTCAGAACAAGGAAATTTGTCTGTTCTGACTTTGGCAATGAATATAAAGATAAAAAATCCAAAAATAAAACAAATAAAAGAAACTTCTCAGAATTTGCATAATCAAACTAAAATGCATGTAATTTCTCAGTTTGTGTTTCAGTTTTTATGCTACTTGTTTGAGCATAAAACATCATAAGAAGAATTTAAAGTAGATCTCGGTTTGGTGGGGTCCACTGTTAACTATGAGGTCAATGTCAAATTTTCACTGAAGAAATGTAACTTCAATAAGGCTTCAGATAATGTCACCATAAAGAAATTTCCCAGGAAAATGAGCCTGCAGTGAAAAATCACAAAATAAGGAAGCAAGGCCCTATGAATGAGAACAAGCAGAAACAAAAGAAGCATCAAACTCACAAAGACTTTTGATATGACAATTTAACTAAATTAAAAAGTAATTATTATGTTTCAAAAAATTGGAATAATGAGCAAGGAACTAGAGAGCACTGAATCAATAAAGTACACTTAAAATAACAAAACAGATACTTAAAATATGTGATAACTGACTTTAGAAATTCAATAGAATGGATTAAATTTTAGTGTAGATACAACTAAATCAAGTTGTATGAGAAGAATTCAGCCCAGAGAGAAGAGATGGAGAGTTTATGAAAGGACAAGACATGTGGAGGATAACATAACAACTTACAATTAAAATTTCTAGAAGGAGATGGTAGAATGAATAGAGATAATATTTAAACATACAATAAAATTTTTCCAGAATTATATTGTAGAATGACAGGATACTTCAGACAGAGAAAGCCCGAAAGTTCTCCTAGCAGGATAAAACAAAGTGACATTACACCTAACACATTATAATAATAAAGGCGAAAACCAAAAACAGAAGAAATTCTGTTTAAAAGTGGTAAAAGTTAGATAAACTGAAAATATGGCATTTAAACTGATAGCTATCATGTTATCAGCAAAAATGAAAACGAGAAGACAGTAGAACAGTATTTTCAATGTGCTGATAGATCATTTTCAACCCAGAATTCTATACCCAGTAATAGTATCTTTTAAAAAATGAGAATGAAATCATGAGAGTTTACTACCAACCATCTCTCACTAAAGTAAATTTAAGTCAAAATAAATCTTTTCAAATTAGAAGTCTAAACTGCAAGAATGAATGATGTGCAAAACCATTTATGAATATGGGGGCATATCTAAGTAAACATGAAAATATGAATAATGATTATGGTAAATTTGGGGGTAAAATATAACAAGATAGAAACAAACTGAGTATCACAGAAGTTGGTTTAATCTATGAGGAGGAAAGGAAAAAATATGCAACAGCATTCTTGTTCTTCTTTATAAAATTACCACTCTTAAATCACATTTCTCCTTATAAATCCTTTCTCTGATTCTTTTTTTTTTTTTTTTTTTTTTTATCCTTGATTTGCTAAGGATTTAGAGTTTTAAGATCATTTATTTTTTTTTTTGATAAAATTTGCACAGATGGGACTGGGAGAACCGAGTCTAACTTACACTCATTTTGGTACCCTGTCACATCATTTGCCTCAGTTGAAACTGAGACTGAAAAATCCATCTTCAGATACTATTAGACCACAACAGTGCTTTAATTCTGCATTCTCATATATGTTGTAGATAGCAGTATTATTTATCTTAGCACAAAATAAAGTCAATAATCAGCTATATGGCATAATTATAAGATGAAGTTTATGTATCCCTAAAAATAAATGAAAAATAACTTATTTAGTATTTTTAGAAATTAAAATTTCTTGAAGACCATTAAGATATTTCTATTCCAGGAAAATTTTACATTTTATTTGCTTGAACACTTGAGAAAAATTCCAAAACAAGCTCATTTTTAAAATATAAGCATAAAATTCTGTTTTCAATATGTATGTCATATTTTTGACATAAACTTTATTTTTGTGTGAAAAATATCAGCTGAAGCCTCTTAGACCTTTATTATTCTATGTACCTATTGGGAATTTAATATCCACAAGATGTGGGTGTATTGATACATCTTAGTTGTCTCAATGGAATAGAAATCAGTACTGCTATTAAAACAACACTTTTCAAATTCTCCCACTGCACTGACCTATACAGTTCAATAATACTTCGTATGGCATGCTTGTTGGCATGAACAACTACTCAAACCTCTTTACAAGTCATTTATTTCACACTGTTACATGTGCAACCTCACTTTATAATCATTATACTAAATTACATATTCAGAGACTACGACTTTTGTGTTAATAAGTAAACATTGAAAGTAAAACAGGATACTTCAGATTTCCAAATGATTTATGAAATCCAAAGGGCAATGTAATGTTATAATAATATTTTACAAAAGTGATTTAAACCATATCTATTCCATATGATGCATTTATAAAAGTAAGGCATGCAAAGCAAGATGAAACATGATCTGGAAATATTAAAAATTATACAATAAAAATGCATTTTTTCAATTCTACCCCTTCATTCTCTCCCTTTTTTGGATGAAAGCAAATCTATGCCTGGGGAGATATTCACGTAGAGTAAACATTTCAAAGAAAGATTCTGTAGGTGGCAGACTTCCTTATTAGATTACAGTCTAAAGGGACCTCTTATTACCAAAGACAGCTGCTGCTAATTACCAACATGGAAAAAAAGAAAAATACATTTAAGAACTAAATCAAGAGCAAGGATGTGAGAGGTATATATTTATTTTTTTCTTCAAATAGCTTAAATAAATATGGATATATCTTAAGTAGCAAAACTAATATAAACAAAAAAGGTGAGTTTCTCTGAATTAATCTGAAACCTGAACTTAAAGGAGAAGGAAGTTTCCAAAATTTATTTTAAGTATTTTCTTAGTAAATTTTATAAGGAGATGTAAAAGCCTAAAAAGGGCTTTTAAAAGTAGAAGAGTAAGACTGTGAGTGCCACATTAGTCTTTAATTCGTCACTGCTCCATTTGTCAGTGTATTATTCCCCATGAGATTCTCCACTAAAAATGTGTCTTTCTCGTTCTCCATTTCTCTGTCTGTCTTAACTTCATGTCCCCCTTGTTTTCTTAAAATGTCACTCACTTTCTATGTTTTTATTACCTATATTTTCTGAAGCGTACAACCAAAAAATTCTTACAGAAATAATACATACGACCATGTTTATTATGTAAAATGTGAAAAATGAAACTATCCATTGTTAAGAATATAATCAAAATTGGGCATCCTTGGATTCTTTAAGATTTCTGGTTGTGCGCTGGCAAAGGTTTGACAGCTGGCTTGCCAGGAAAAAGGCCCTTATCTGTAGCATTTGCCCATTTCCAGGAGGAAATACTCTCAATGTAGCCATATTCAAACTACCAATATGAGGTCACTGAACACAGAATTGGGAAGAGATACTAGCAACCCATTTTACAATCCAGTGGGAGCTAGCTCCAGCATACCACTGTGGTATTTTGTTATAAAGTAGCTGTGGTTCTCACAAATCCCAGGGCACTCCAGTGATATATAAAGAATGAATTAATGTGTCTTGAATAAAAATTCATAATTAAACTCTAGTATAATTACAATGAATTCCCCACTGCTAATCAGAAATTCAAGTGTTCCCATTAGTTCAGTAGGAATGCTCAATATAAGCTTTTTAGGATTACAAAACATTTTAAATGGCCAATGAAATTTTTCACAAACCAAAAGCAAATACATTATAATATTTACACAGTTCTAATATGTTGGTTATATTTGTTTATCCTTAACCATATATATCTGTGTAGCTATTCTGTAACATAAATGTGTTGTGAAATTCAACATTCCACAAACATTTATTTAACACCTACTATATGTTAGTTCCCATGAGAGATGTTTGGCAAAAAAAATGGGTGAATCAGATATAAATAATGTCACATATAAATGTATATACACACATTATTCATGCTAACTGTTGGATATTAAATGCATATAGTACAAAGCTTTCATTGTTTAAATAGAATCTGCATAATCATTGCCTAAGTGAAAAATTTGAAGAAGAGACCCCTAGAAACAGATCTATTCCATTTCCCACATAAGAAATGAATATTGCATGTTTCATCTCTTTCCTCCATTTGCTATTAACAGTTTTAAAAATAAGGGTACAAAACATCTATGTTTTGTTCTCCTCAAAAGATTCACTTTCACAAATGCAATAACATCTGGCACTAGCAGAAGGAGTTAGAGTTGACATTCTAAGCAACTCTTTTTCTTTTTACCAGTTATACTGGATGACTTTGAGCTGTATAATGGGCAAATGAAATAATTAGATCCTTTGTTGCAATTCATGAAAGAAATGTCTCATTCATAATTTGTGAAACGTAATGTACCGAGCATATAGCAGGTATGCGGTGAATGAAAACTGCACACATAGACATAATGAGAGATAATTATAAATTCCTATAATTTCATGTGCAATATTGTGCATGCTTAATAATATCAACAGTGCAGAATACTGACAATACTTCCAAAACTATGGGTTAAATAACAGATGTATGGCCTTATCTCCCTAGGATTACTTCAAAAATCTAGAGTTTACTCTCACCATGCTCCCCAAGAGGCCTTTCAAGACCATTACTACCATTACCCAGCTGAGTTTAATGGTCGGTGGATCCTGAACACATAAATGAAGAGCCCAATAACTGAATCAGGAATCTGGAATTTTCTCAAAGAGAATCCTGGAGTCTCTAGATTTTTCAATATAAAAGGGTAAAGGACAATAGTTGCAGGAAAAAACATAAAATTTCTTTTCGACTTCAGTGTACTAAATGTTATAAAATATTATAAAAATAATATGCTACTGTGAAAGAATTTTCCATAAAGTTCAAATACAAGAAAGAAGCAGAAATGGATGCTACTTGAGAGGTAGGAGAGGAACCTCAGGAAGGAAGTGAGCCAGGCGTGGTTTAAACGGAACGTCTTCCTCCGAGTGCTCTTTGGCTGATGAAGGTTAACCTTGATATTTAAGCCTTTATTATTACTTGTTATTTTTTATTAGGTAAATGTTGCCAAAGTTCAAAAACCAATAATCAAATATTAAAGAAAATAATAATCTAAGTCTAAAATATATTTTTCCATTAAACTGTTAAAAATGCAATAAATTTATTTCCAAATCAAGCACATAGCATACAATGTAAATTTAATGATGGTACTAGTGCACATGTAACCACACTTTAAAAACATAACTCAATATTAATCATCTCTTTAGTTCAATGAAACAACAAACTAAAGGACTTGGAGTGGAGTGACCTAACTGAAAACTACAGACACGGAGCCCAAAGAAGTCTGCTGCTTTTTAAATTGTCTAAAATTTCATGTTATTGTGGAAAGATACTTTTGTTGTTAATGTCTTTTAATGTCTGAATGCTTCAAGGTAATAATTAAGAATAAAAAATATAGATCAGAAAAACCATACAAATTGCTTTAGAATTTGATTCCTCCCAACAAACTGAGGGATAGAATGTGAGTCTTATCCTTTCCCCATTTACCTGTGGCTTCCCTGTTCTCACATGCTTTCATTAAAAAAACCCAACTAAATGAGGGAAAGAATGTAGAGTTAAAAATATATTATTTATGTGCTTGAAGGCCTCTCTCTGGTCACCCTGGGCCCCTATCACCTCCAAACCTTAAAACGTAGTATGGTAGCTAACATTTATTGAGTGATAATTTTAGGCTATACCTGTAATAAGTTTCTGTATTATCTCATCTAATCCTTTCAAATCCTTATGTTTCCATTTTACAGATGAGGAGACTGAGGGAAAAAAATTTAAGTAACTTTCCCAAAGTCACGCAACTGATGAATTTTGGGGTCAGAATTTTAACTCCTGAAGTTTTATTCCAGACCTTGAGCTCTTTACCAATATATAATATTTCCAAAAGAAAGGAGAAAAGAAAAAGCAACTTAAAGAGTAGCGATGAACAAAAGACTGATGTATCACACAAGGACTGTAACACAGGCATGGCAAATTTGGAAAATTGTGTTCAAATGACATTTCCAGTCACATAGTCCAAGAGTCTGTGTAATGTCAATGAACTGTCTCCTGGGATCTGTAACTACCCTTCCAAACAAGGACAGCAGTAGGATCATGAATGAGCGGAGTAACAGGTTCAGCAGGACGGAGGAAGGGAAGTTTGAAAGTAAAGCGATTGATGCTTATTTACTCTATTACCCTTCCTAGCTTAATAACATTGAATTTATTATGAAAGTAAGATTTGCAAATGTGAATTAATGTCTAAGATTAATACTGAATTTTTAAATTTGGTAAATTTAAAATTACATGCCACATGTAAACTTTTACCCCAAAAGAAACCATAAAAATTCAATATATTCCTTCATGTTAGTCTGTTTTTCTAATCTCAGTTCTAAGATTCAAAGAAGTTTTATCAAAAGTGTTCTCTTGAGCACAATTGTAACTTCTATTTGATTCAGTATTGGAATGAGTTGGACTGAAAGTTTAATATTGACTGAAAAATATAATTCTATATTACATATCTCAGTCTTTACATTTGAAGAATAGAAATTTAAACATTCTGAACATCAGAACAAGCAACAACGCTATACATATATTTCAGGCGCAATGTACTTCCTGCTCTAGGGAAGGTTTTGGGCAGTTCATTTTTTTCCCCCTTTCCTTATAGATAAAGATTTCACTGTGATGTGAATTTTAGAGATGTTTCTATCTTGTAAAACATGTATATTTAACTCTAGTAAGTAACCATTCAGGCTTTTCCCATGTATCTAGTTGTTTTCCAAGCATATAGTTTTAACTATAATACTTTTATACAAGTGCAAGGGAAAAAAGTTGTGACTGGAACAAAGTAGATATGTTCCCCTCCATCCTACCCCACGGAATTTTTTTTCACAGGGAGAATAGAGCAGGCTACTATTACTGTAAATTATATTCCTACCACTATCATTTGTAGTGTTTCCAGAAGAGTATTTTAAAGTCATCATAAATATGAATTAATTTTGAAGTAAAAAGAATATGTCACAAACAAATAAATAAGCCTTGCATCATATTATGACTACAAGTTATGTTTAATCTAAAAACATGGGGAGAGGCAATTGTACTTTCAAAGTATTCGGTAGATTTAGCCAGATTTTATTTTAAATTTTTTAAAAATGTAGATTAGTAAACACTTAATCCTTACAATGTTTTCAGAATATAAAATTTCCTTCAATTTAACCATCTAGCTGTGATTCATGGTAAAAAATCATGCAGTAATATGAGACTTCAGTAAAAGTCTGAAAAATTAAATATATATAAAAGGGGGAAATTATTTTTCTTAGGCATATTCATTATAATAAAGAAAATAAAAGTGTTTCTGTATCTTAAGATTTAAACTGTCAGTATAATGCCACATAAATGTTTGCTCAAAAATGGGTTTTTTTGTTAATAATTTTGATATGTTGCTTTAAGGTTTTACTTTTCTAGACTCACTTTGCATGATGATGGGTACACACCTTTATTTCATAATGTATAAGAAAACTGGAAAATGCTGAATAATGGGAAAGATAATTATAAAACCTTCAAATAAAATTGTAAGATACTTTATGTTTAGAGAAGTTGGTTGTATTCTATATTGTCAAAATATGACTTTTAAATTAATGTAGAAAAATCAACCCCTCTCAAATCAAGTATCCTAGGGATGAGAATACAATCAGAATAGATAAGAAATAAAGGAATATGAAAAAATAAAGGTACAACTGGTGGGGAGAATAAGCCTGAAAAGTGTTCTTAACTGTTTGGGTGTATTTGAACCTTCTGAAAACATGGTGAAAGCTAGGATTCTATCCATAAAAATACCCATTTACCCCTACCCTCAAAAGTTCTGCAAAACTGCAAACATCAGCATTATTTCTAGAGAGTTGCATGGCTTCATGAAAATAGTCCATATCCTCTAGGTTAGAATTCTTGGCTCAGACCATGATTCCAAACCTAGGATGAGGGTTAGATGATAACCACTAAGGATGCTAAACAGTACAGTAAATAGGAGGATACAATATGACCCTCTTAAAATAGAGAGCCCAAGCGGATAAGCTGCCACCAAATTGCTTAACGATCCTGAACCTATAGATTTTACTGGCCCCAAGGATGGCCCAGTAACAGCTTGAAGCTAATACTAAGGCCACCACTTCAGGTTATAAAAGCTAGTTAAGCCACATATATCACAAATGTCTCAGGAGATTGACATTTTAGCTTCAGGACCTACCAGCAGAACTGTGTCGATCTCAAAAAGAGGAAAAGAGGCCCATTACCTAGTGGATGCCAGTCACATTAGGAAATGAAATCCACAAAGGCACCTTGGAATCCCAGAGGTCGCTATCAGGAGATGCAAAGCAAGCAAGCCTGTCCCTACCTTAGGCAAAAGGTAAATGGGATCTTTTGCCCCAAAGTATTAGCAATCCCCTGTCCCCCACGCCTGCAGGTAAGCTAGTTAAAGGCAAATAAATCCTTTGTTGTGGCTATTGCTCTTATTGTCTACAGCCTGGATAATAGGGTTGTTAGTTGACCACTCAGGCCTAACTCTGTCCCAGGAGATGTGCTGGAACAAAATCAGCCAGGTGTAGCAATGTATCACAGGATGGCTGAGTGCCAGGTGCTAGCAGGCCCCGTTAGAAGGGCTTCAGCCAGTGTGCCACAAGGTGTAGATTCTGACCCAGAGCTCACATCCCTCTACATTTAATAGTGCCAACAGAAGCCATGCCTAAACCAGTCACTGTCTCCTTATACCATGCCTCAGATTTTATTACAGGCAGAATGGCTCTCCCAGTGTAACCAAATCAGGCCCATCTGGCTGGCAGGTTTGTGCTCTAATGATCCTACTGTAATATTAATGAAGTGATATCTGGATTGTAAAGCTGCCATCCACAAAATGTCCCTATAGTTTAGATCATCAGCGTGCTCAAAGGTGTATGCATTGTAAATCGGTCCCCACAAAGCTAGGTCACAGGCATCAGTGCACCTGTGATGATCTGATGGCGCTCACTGAGATCTGCTCAGCCAGCAGTAGAGCCCAGATTTCTAAGTCCATCCCTAGCCAAGCCTCTAACATAAATACTCATAATTTAACATCAGCCAGCCATGACTGCCCTTCATGAATCTCCACTGGGGAAGGCCACTCTCGCCCCTGGAGGGCCTCTGTCACCCCTAAATACAACCACACATCAGACAATGTCTCTCTAGCCCAAGAGAATGCTCTTGGAGATGACTGCACCTCAGATGTGAGGCCCCAACTGAAGAGAATGATGAGAACTAAAATACTGCCTGTAAACAAAGGATGTTGCAGCCATCAAGCCATGACGTTACAGCCACCAGGATGGTAGCTCTAAGGGAACCCAGGATAGAAACAGGATGCCCACCACCTAGCTGTCAACTGCTGCAATCACCCCCAACAGTGCACTGGGAGGAAACTCAGAAGGAGGAAACACAGGATACTGGCTCCGGAGAGCTGAGGTATACCTCAAAGGAATAATTTCAGTGGGCCCAGACTCCTGCATCTTTCCATACCGAGAAAAGCACTCAATTCCTTAACTTGAGATATTTGTTTTTCTTTTATTAACAGTAATCTTTTGATGTTCTGACTACCCAGTTTTGTTGCCAAAAACTCCTATATATTCTGGCTTTCCCCTTCCTCTTCGGAACAGGTTTTTCAGCACTATCTGAGATGATGTGTCCCGGGCTTAAAGTCCTAAGAATGTCTGCCTAATAAAACATAACTCTCAACCTTTAGGTTGTGCATTTTTTCAGTCAACAGTGACAAGGCAGATAATGTGCCCCAACCTCGTTGGACTTTGGGATTCTGCCTACCCCCCATCCCAGGTCACCTCTGCACCAGGATGAAAATGAATGACTATAGTGACTGTCAAACTTGAGACCAAGTTACAAAAGTGCCTCCAGCTGATGAACCCTGAGGACCCTACAAATACGATTTCTCTGAAGTCGCTACCTGCTTCCCTCGTGAAACTTGCCTCTATGGAAATGCTTGCAAAACCTTGAGCAAGTCCCCTGCCAACTGCCTAGCAGCACTAGATACCACGTTTCTGGCAAGCCAAGCCATGTATTCGCAGCCACGCCAGCCACAATAAGGCAATTCCTGCAACACCCATAACGAGATCAGCTTAGATCCCGAGGTTAGGGACCTCTTCCTGCTACGGTCACTGCTCAGTGTACTACATGACAGCTTTGGCTTCCTACCTGATGTACCCATGACAGACTCTATCCCCTTCATTGTTCCCACCACCACAGACACCTCTTTTATACCCCAAATTGCCACCTCCTCTCCTCTCCACATCTTCTCCATAAGCCCCTCCCCACTGTACATCACAACCCTGCACAAATGGGCCAGATTTAATAGATAAAATATATTCATACAAAACTCCAAGATAGCAGCTCAGGCCTTACAAGAAAAATGATGTTGGATCTGTCACCATGCAGAGCTAGACCTACAGTCCCATGTCACAGTCTACCCCACAGCTCTTCCTAGTGATCAGCCTCTTATGCTAATTCCTTCCAAAGCACCAGGAACCTCATTTAAGCTTACCAAAATTCTGTTCCTTTTGGTTTGAACTGACCAGTGTGGCCTTATCTGGGTAACCCCAAAATACTCCACCCAAGGACCCTAATAAAGGCACGTGCCCCATGTCCTGCCGCTCTGTGTGGCCTCTCCAGACATTCTGTATGCCTCTTCCAGGACCTGTGAGTAATCAGCTCTATGTCACTTTGTTTTCTTGGAACATGGTTCACCATCAAATACTCCAAGACACTACTTAACAAATGTCACTCCAATAAAGACACAGCAAGGAGCCTAGGACCTTTCTACATGACCTCCTCTTGCTGCTTCTCATGGCTGACTTCTTATCCTTCAAACCTCAGTTTACATATTATTTCCTCAGCCTCTTTGATCATCATATTTAAATAAGGACCTTCACTTCATTTCTCCTTCCAGGAATACTTTTTGATAAAATTACCGTGTTTTGATCCACCATAGTACTTACCATAATTTATTAACATGTTTACTTCTCTATTATCTGTCCCCTTGAAATATAACGTCCATATCTTTTTTACTATCATGTCTCCAATATGTGGCACCATGATCTGTAAATAGCAGATTCTCAATAAATATCCGTTGAATTAAAAAGAATGAGTGAGTAGACTCTCCATCTCAGAACTATGAAGAACTTCAAAATAGCTTCTATATTAGAATTCTACCTTCAGGCATCTTTGGGGATTTATTAGAGAAAAAAAGTTTAGAACTAGAGCTTGAGAATTTTAGTAATTTCTGCCAGTGAATTATGCAGCCAAGAAAGGAACTTACATCCATTTGAAATGTGAAATAATAGTCCTCATTTGTCACAGTCTTGGATATTCGCATTCATGTATTTGTAACTAAAAGATTTTGCAGAAAGGCAATAAATGGTGCATCAGAAGTCATCGTTATAAAATTGTATATTTAAAGCTGCTAGTATGCCTTTAAAGTTATTTTCAATTGACGAATACAGATAAATTAAGTCAGCATTCCCCCCCCCCCCAAAGTTGTTAATTTAATCAATGTAGAAGCAAAACAAAAACAACCAAACAATAAAACTATGCACCAACTCTTTCAGGGTCCTTTCTGCTAGTTGTCTGCTGGACAAATCCTTTTCCCTTATGTTCAAAGCCCTTTCTTATCCTCTTCCCTTCTGATCTCCTTACATGATGTATTCTTTCAGCTTGTGAATTACATAGGATTGTGACTCTAAAAATCTAATAGGAATAGCAACAGCACCTTCATATTGGGTATCTAGCAAGTAACGCCGCAGATGACAAACACAGATGGAGATGTTGCTGCTTCCCTGGGATCTGTGAATTCTAAACACTAAGAGACACCTTCTCCTGTCTCCACCCCCTTTACAAACAGTCCTTGTCAGTTGTTCAGCAAAGAGGAAAGAATGGTTGTATCCATTTTCTTTGTTATCCCTTGTGCAGTTTAAGAGATTTAAATATGATTTTCAGACACTATGCTTTAAGGGACAGACTACTGAAAGATAAATAAACGATTGTTTCTGGCATCTAGGTTCTAAGAGATTAAATGGGAACGGAAGCCCTCATGGCCCCTTCGGATTGACACACAGGTACTGTTATTAATTCAGCTTTCGGCCTTGGCTGTCCCAATCATTGGTGATTAGGCTGAAGGATTAGAACAACATTCATCTGGAAATTTGCTTTAAGAAGCAGGTAACTTGGCATCATCGAATCCCTAAAGTTTAAATTTAGACAAACAACAGCCATGGCCACACAATAAAACAGCAAGAGGCTATATTTACAAAGCCCAGACTTCCCTTTACTCTGTGATATCTTTTTCACTTTCCCCTAGATGAGAGGGTGGGTGGGAAGGGGGACAGTGAGTGTGTGAGAATGTGTGTGTGTGTGTGTGTGTGTGTGTGTGTGTGTGTGTGTGTGTGTTGGAGTTGGAGTTGGGACAGGCAGGCAAAGGAGACCAAAACAAACAAAGAAACAAAAAATAGAATATGTAGTACTATGGTGTTTAGGGTCTCTTGCCTATCACCTACTTCCTCTAATTTCTAAGAGAAGATTGAATCTACAATCAAAATATGGTAAAAGGAAAAATGGTGAAAGATTCTGATTAATCCTCTTACTACTTATTTTATCTATATTTCTACATTTTTCTATGCTTTCAGTTTTAAGCTGTTGAAGTACAGAAACAAAGTTATTAAATTTTGTCTAATATTCAGCTCCTTGTGACTACATATTTCTCAGTGTTTAAAATGAACTCTTTTGCATGTTTTGCCTGAAGTCTAGAACACAGCAAGAGATATATTTATTAGTATGTTTTATTACTTGCATTCATGAAAGTTTCCATGTTGGTCCTGCTTTTTCCATCTCTTAAGTCTAATCGCCTTAACTTTGGAGAGTCTATCAAATTCCATCTGTTAGTTTATTCACACCCTGGTAATCACATTAACCAGCCAAATATAAAATCCATCTTCAGCAAACAGGAGTTTTCAGCAACCAGTATCTTTCACCATGATTATTATTCTAGTGTTTTATGCGCCTTGCTTACTAGGTCTTAAAGGTACAGCACAAAATTATCTAAGGTCCTGACTTCCTTGGGGATGTTACAGGGTGTATTAAGCATGTCCTCTACGGGTGTCTACAGCCACTGTGCATCAAACATTATGTGCTTATTTTACATATTGTAGAGCAGGGGCATAAATGAAGTACAGATTAAATTGAAGTTTCTTGTGAGATGACTATATATTATTCTTGATGGTGTTTTCCATAATGTTTACAAACATCGCTGGCTACAGATAGATTTCTGCACCAAATGGCCAAATTCTGGCTCTACATTTATTCCTTTCTGTGGTTTGCCCTACTCTCTGCATAGTTTAGACCCTAAGACATAGCTAAATAGTTTAACAAGCTGCATTTATTGTATGATGATTTGGCTATATTTATGAAATTGAATTCTATTTTTCTCAAAGTCAGGCTTGATGGCAGGCTTATTCTCAAGGCTTATTGTTTAAATTTGTCAGTTTCTAACTTTTTGATCACCAATATCCCTGAGAGCTAGAGCATACTGTCATGTGCGTCTAAAGTAAAATAGCCCCACAAAGGGATTAAATCAAAATCTCACTGGGTAGCACTATCTTTCACTCAACAAATAGTTGTTCACTGGTGAATTTGGCCTAGCATCACTGGATTATTATAAGAACTGCACTTATGGCTATAGAGCACCTGTGATGTCTGGCTCAAACTGAGATGTGTTGAAAGTGTGAAACACACAACAGACGTTGAAGACTTAGAATGAAAAAACAATACAAAATATATCAATATTTTAAAATACTGTCTATGGGTCATAAGGATAATACACTGAATATACTGTGTTAAATAAATACACTTTAAAAATATTTTTATGTGCTTTTCACTTTTCTATGTGTAGCTACTAGAACACTTAAGTTATATATGTGACTTGCATTGTCTACTGGATGGTGCCAATTTAGAAAGATTCTGAAGTTCTGTTGTCTTCTTAGGAGTCATAATTTTAAGAATAAGGCTGCCAATATTACTCAGAGATAAGAGTTTTCAATCAAAACAGCTATCTGGTTCTTTTTTTTTTTCATTTCATTTTATTATTGAAGTATAGTTGATTTACAATGTTGTGTTAGTTTCAGCTCTACAGCAAAGTGATTCAGTTATGGACACACACACACATAATCTCTTCTTAGATTCTTTTCCCTTATAGGTTATTACAAAATATTGAGTATAGTTCCCTGTGCTATATAGTAGGTCCTTGTTGGTTACCTATTTAATATATAGTAGTGGATATACGTTAATCTGAAACTCCTAATTTATCCCTTCCTACCTTTCCCCTTTGGTAATCATAAGTTTGTTTTCTATGTCTTTGAGTCTATTTTTGTTTTGTATATAAGTTCACTTGTATCAAATGTTTTTTAGATTCCACATATAAGTGATATCATATGATATTTGCCTTTCTCTGTCTGGCTTACTTCACTTAGTATGATCATCTCTAGGTCTATCTATATTGCCACAAATGGCATCATTTCATTCTTTTTCATTGTTGAGTATTATTCCATTGTATATATGTGCCACATCTTCTTTATCTATTCGTCTATGGACATTTAGGTTGTTTCAATGTCTTGGCTATTGTAAATAGTGCTGCAATGGACACTGGGGTGCATGTATCATTTAGAGAAATACAAATCAAAACTACAATGAGGTATCACCTCACACTGGTCAGAATGGTCATCATCAAAAAGTCTACAAATAATAAATGCTGGAGAGGGTGTGGAGAAAAAGGAACCAACTCTCCTACACTGTTGGTGGGAATGTAAATGATGCAGCCAATATGGAGAGTAGTATGGAGGTTTCTTAAAAAACTAAAAATAGAGTTACCATATGATCCTGCAATCCCACTCCTGGGCATATGTCCAGAATAAAACATAACTTGCTCTTGTGTGGCAGATTTAGTTGAGTGTTAGAAAGGCTTCTGTGGGAAAAAGAAGTCCGAACTTGGGAGAGAGTCTATCTACCAGGTATTGGTTTATTGCAACAACATTTCTTATCCCAAATAATAACATACTGTAGAAAAAAATAGTTCATTGATAATAATAAAAGAAAGGGTCTTGTGACTGTTGGTAACAAATTTACCAAACTCTATTTTGGTAAATATCATAGTGGATATGCAGTAGAGAAAAACAAAGTTGGTGCTAATTTACTTAGAGTTCAATGTGAGTAGCTTTCTTTTTAAAGTTTTGTACCTGTCTGAATCTCTGTCTGAGCTTCTGAAGGAAAGAATATCTGTTCTCATTATGCTTTGTTACATGTAAGATGACTTGCTTAGGTACTTTGGATATAATGGAAAATCAAATTTAATGGCGTCATAGGCCAACTTGGGACCACAGAACAATTTCACCAACCAATACCATCAGGAATCATTCTTGAGCTACTGGGGATATAATTTGGATGTGGACAGAGGAAAGGAGGTTTTTGCTTTTCCTCAATGTTACTTCCAGTAAAAGGAAAGAAAAAGGGTGAGGTCAAGGAGTCCTGGAGTAGAGAAGTGGTAGAGAATGGACGGGAGGCTTTGATCTCAAGTATATGTCTTTGCAGAAATTGTGAAGGAAGTGTTGGTGGTGGCCAGGTTTTCAGGTCATGACTGTAGTTTGAACGAGCTAAGTGGCACTACTAGTTGCAGGATGATGAGGTTTTTCAACAGCACGTCAAACAGTACACTCATATTGTATGGCCACTTCTAACGTTATCTCTGTTTGAATTTCTTGCTTTTGAAAATGTTTTTAATATTTAAATATTAAATATCAATACTACTCCTGGACTCTACCACCTTTGTCTTCAAGTACAGGAAAAAGCAAAGTATGATCTATTGGCATTGATTCCCAAAAAATCATATTTCATACATTTTCAAAAGTCATTATCACATTAAAGCATTTAGACTATTTGAATAGAATAGAAATTTTGAGGTTTTAAAGAATATTAAATTTAAAACATTTTATTAATTAAAGATACTAAAATAGAACTTGTTTCAGTCAGCTGATACAGTGGAAAGGAAAGTGTTTTCAAACAGTATTCACTTAGTGGAAAAGGGAATACGTATTTTGAAATGAAAGCAGCTGTCCTATTCTCCAAAGACTTGGCTTCATTTTGATTGGAGTGAAGCTATATGAGACCAAATTCCAATTCAAATAAAAGATGACTGGGATATGGCTACATTATTCACTGCCCTAATAAATTGCCATATAGATTGGGTTGGGACTCAGGAGATAGGAATTGAAAGTAAATGTAACAAAAGTCTTGTTCATCATAAGTGTAGAGGGACTAGAAACAATGTGAAGGTGCCATGCTGTCTCACATAACTAAACAGCGATTTGGTTATCAAATTGCCTTACAATTAGGCAAGATCAAATCAAACTGTACAGATTTAATATGAAAGGTTTATTCTTCTCTCATAAATGATTGGAGCTTAGATTGTAGTATTTGAATTTTTTCTTACAAATGGTTTATAGACCAGAATTCAGATGAGTGGAGTCATCTCTTTCCATGGGAGCTATCAAGTTGTACTATGTAGGTCTTGGGGCCTAGCAAGTGGACTGATACATCTATGACATTTAGAGTATTAAGTACTTGAATGGGAGAAAATGTTCACAAATAATATGACTGATATTAATATATATATATATATATATACACACACACACACCCCCCCCCACATATATATAGGTTAATATCCAAAATATATAAATAGCTCTTACAACTCAACATGAAAAAAAAACAACAACCCAATTAAAAAAATGGGCAGAAGACCTGAATGGACATTTTTCCAAAGAAGGCATACGGATGGAAAACAGGCACATGAAAAGATGCTCAACATTGTTAATCATCAGAGAAATGCAAATTAAAACCACAATGAGATATCACCTCACACCTATCAGAATGGCTATCATCAAAAAGAACACAAATAACAAATGTTGGCTAGGATGTGGAGAAAAGCGAACTCTTGTACACTTTATTCTGTTGGTGGGAATGTAATTTGGTGCAGCAACTGTGGAAAACAGCATGGAGGTTTTTCAAAAAACTAAAAATAGAACTACTATATGACCCAGCAATGCCACTCCTGGGTATATATCCAAAAAAAAACTGAAAACACTAATACAAAAAGATACATGCACCCCAATGTTCACAGCAACATTATTTACAAGTGCTAAGATATGGAAGCAACCTAAGTGTCTATCAACAGGTGAACAGATGAAGAAAATGTGACATATATGTGTGTGTGGAATATATATATAGTATACTACTCAGCCATAAAAAAGAATGAAATTTTGCCATTTGCAACAACATGGATGGACTTGGAGGGTATCATGCTAAGTGAAATAAGTCATACTGAGAAAGACAAATACTGTATGATATCACTTATATGCGGAATCTAACCAATACAACAAACTAGTGAATGTAACAAAAAAGAAACTGACTCGCAAATATAAAGAACAAACTAGTGGTTACCAGAGTGGAGAAGGAAAGGGGGAGAGGCAAGACAGGGGTAACAGATTAAGAGGTACAAACTACTATGTATAAAATAAATAAGCTACAAGAATATATTGTACAACACAGAGCATATAACGAAAAGTTTATAATAACTATAAATGGAGCATAACCTCTAAATTGTGAATTACTAGGTCGTACACCAGTAATTTATATAGTACTGTTTATCAACTATACCTCAGTTTAAAAAATAATAAAGTATTAAGTACTCTGTGATTCAGTGCTTCTGTACATTTAATCCTTATCTTTCATAGTTTGAAAGCAACATGTCACTGCTATAGATATTTTAATTTACAAATTGATTATATATAGTATGTATGTGTGTGTGTGTGTATATATATATACACACACACACACATACATAACCCAACCTACATATATATGGGCATACATGTGATATTTATATTACTAAAGGTCAAAAGAAACAACTGGATCTCAGCTGAACTTATCACTTTGCTAATAGTGACAATGGCAATAGAACTTCTCATGGAGCAACCTACACACCAATGATATTTCATTTTGACAACCGGAATCATAAAACTTCAATTTTAAATAATAAATCAAATTGTTGACATTTTACCTAAATCAATACTCTTCTCATTTCAAAGAAAAAATGAATACTCCTTTAAATGAAATTAAATAATGTATTGCTTAAATAGACGAGCACAATAAAAAAGAAATGTCGAAATTGCTATATTTTATAATTACCCTTATTTATTATGTCCTTATATTTCTGACCAAGTTTTCTAATTTCATTAGACTCTGATTTTCAAATTTCATTGTAGGAAATGTATTGCTTCCATGTACTTATTTTTAAAAATTCAATACATTTGAACTGCTTTATTTTTTCTTTGCCAAAATTTTAGACTAATTGGAGTGCAGTTTAGACATTCATAAGTTATATTTCATGCAAAATGTGATTCAGTCAGGTAGCATCACAGCAGTCATATTTATAATGTTAAGCATTTAAATTTTTATATTTTATGTTTTAAAGGGACAGGTATATCTTGAAATACATATTTAATACTTTTTGCCCATAGCGTTGCTTCTAAAGACATGTTTCCTATAAATGAAAAGCATATTGAATTTACCAGAAAATTTCATTCATAAAATGTAGACTGCTGACATTTTTATGCATCAAATATTTTATGTACCTATCTGACATACTGACAGACATAGGATGGTGATCTATGACTAGACTTTAAAATTTCTATCCTGCTTCATTATTTTAATTACAAAAGTACATGTCATGTTTGGCACATAAAGACGTTGGTAATCTAGTCCTACCTCAACCTCAGGCCACTTTCAATCTCACACTCTTGAGGTAACCAAGAACAGCTTTCCACAAGGTACCATATCCTTTTAGGGAAAACAATGGTATATTTCATGTTAATTAAAATAATGGTTCGTAAAGTTGAATAATGGTTGACGTGACCAATTATCACCATAAAGTAGGTGCTAAACCTAATTTTACACACTCCTGCAAAATGACTCAATCTTTATCAGAGTTTTGCTTTTTAAGTTCAAAGTTTCCTAATTAGCTTAGAATCTTGGACGTTTTAAGCTAAAAGGGGCCTTTTCAGCTCATCTTGCCCATCCTCTCACTTTTAAGCAGGATAACACTTAGATCAGCCAATGTAGATTAAACATGAGTTTTTGGTGTGGCTTTTTTCTTTGTTTGCTTTTTTTGTTTTGTTTTGAAGACTCTAGCTAAAAGATTCCACAAGCAGTCTCACTATACTCAGGGGTGATTCCACCAACTCAAGTCAGACAATGATTCTCAATAGAGTTCCCAAATATTTCTATTACATAATACAATTTGTATTTTTTTTTTTTAACTTTCTCAACATCCAGAGGAGGTAGCAGTAACTGTAATAATAGAAAGCTTGCATTTCAGTAGGGCTGACACTCAAAATATTTAACAAACAGTGTGGCATGGACAGTGAGCAGACAAAACGAATACTAGAAGATCCATAAAAAAGGAGGACAGGGCTTCCCTGGTGGCGCAGTGGTTGAGAATCCGCCTGCCAATGCAGGGGACATTGGTTCGAGCCCTTGTCTAGGAAGATCCCACATGCTGCGGAGCAACTAGGCCCGTGAGCCACAACTACTGAGCCTGTGCGTCTGGAACCTGTGCTCCGCAACAAGAGAGGGCATGATAGTGAGAGGCCCGCGCACCGTGATGAAGAGTGGCCTCCGCTTGCCGCAACTAGAGAAAGCGCTAGCACAGAAACGAAGACCCAACATAGCAATCAATCAATCAATCAATCAATAAATCTTTAAAAAAAAAAAAGAAGGACAATAAACAAACTGTATAGCCTTGCTCTTTTTGCAAGTATCTCTATAGGCATAGCAGCTTCTATGGAAGACTTTGACTAAAACTCTGCATTAGCAGAAACATTTGCAAGTGGTAGAAATCATACCTGAAACAAGCAAAGATCGATTTTTATTGCCTTATAAGTCCTGGAATAGTACTAGTTTCATACACAACTAGATTTAAGGATCACCCAGTGTCTTCAGGACTCAGTCTTTCTCACTCTCTTTCCAAGTCTTGCCCACTTCTGTGTTGGATTCATGCTCAGACAGCATACTTACAAAGTGGTAGGCATCATCTCACCTCATTTTCACTGTAGATACCCCTGACTTTGTAGGTTCTAGGCAAAGAATGCCCAAACGTTGGTTTTCATTAGAAAAGTATTATGGGTGCTTATTTAAAATGCCTATTCCAAGGTTCCATAGAGATTTGGGGTCACTAGATCTTGGGGGAGACTCAGGAATCCGAAATTGCAACACACATTCCAGGTTCCTCCGACGTAAACAGATTCTTATTCCTCTAGAAATAGGCTTTGGCTTATGCTACACATATAGTGCTATTTCTACAGTGGTAGCTTCACACTTTTTTAAAGCAGTATCATTTCTTTAAGCGAAATCTTTGTGGAATTCCAATATATTATAAAGAGAAATGCAAAGTCTCATTGTTTGTATATTGTACCTACCAATACATTAAAAGGGACATTTATGACCATTAGAACTGAAGTTTGGAATCACAAGATAAGTTAGAAATATCTAAATTGAAAATCTTTCCTCTTTCAATGAAAAAACAGGTGGAATAATGTCACAAGATTGCCCCAAAGTGACACAGTGAGCTAACTGTCAGAAGAGGATCTCAAGTCCATTCAGTTAACTTCTAGTTTGCCCATCTTCTCATTTCTCATGATGCATAAATTCCCTCCATATATTTTTTACTGGATCTTGAGAAAATAGATCAGCAAGCAAATATTTACATTCAGTCTGCCCACTTTTCCTTTTCAAATTATGAATTACATGGTATGAACAAGTCAAGCCAAAGGCCTGTTCTCAGTGGAGGGAAGAGAGACAATATACAAGCGAATAAATATATAGGATAACGGAGGACTATCATCAGTTTTGTGGGGCAAACAAGGTGATGTGTTAAGAGGATAACTGAGGACAGGGGATATTTAAATAAACTTAATTTTAGTTTACTGTCTCCTCAACTTGATAGGAAGCTCATTGATAACAAAGACCAGAACATGTTTACCTGTTTTTCTTACCTCTGTCATGAATATAAGAAATGTGTAGAAATATTTGTTCAATTTTTCCCTATAGAAAACTGTTTTGCTCATAGTAATCAGTATACTGATGAGAATTTGACATTTTATATAAGCATGTAATATATAATTATAATATGTTGATTTTTATAATGAATTTAATGAATTTAGTGAATTTAATTAACTTGCTGTGTCTACACAGAATTCAAATTTGAACCAACACTATTAAACACTATTACATATAGGTCTCTCAAAGAACAGAAATTATTTAATTGATGACAATCACCCTTGTTTCATAGATTGAAAGCCTTAAGTAATTAAGTCAGTGGTGAAAATAAAACTCCTGAATTTCTCCATTGTCCTTTTTAGAAAGATCCAAATTATCTGGAGAGCACTGCAGTTTTAAACACCAAGTAAGTATAATGTAAATTTTCTCATAAAACCACCACAGGGTTAGACAAATTGACAATATTGAATATATATTTAATATATGAATTATGTGATGAAAGTAAATCTGAGAGGCTAGTCAGGAAGACTGTCATAACACAGACTGCTAAAAATAGTTATTTTTCTTTTCATGAGCAAAAAAAAAAAAAAAATGATAAAGTTTGATGGTAAGAAAATCTTGGATCAATTGTCCTACCATACAATTTTACTATCAAAAGTGTCATGAAGATATTGCCCACAAAATTTATTCCTGGGCAGGCACATTGAAAGAGTAAGGACATTCATATGCTTCAGGGATTAAATCTATCAGTCCAAGGGTGCATGAATAATATGTGAATCATTCTGTTGATGATGAAGGAGATAGTGATTGTTGGTATTCACACCTTTTTTAAATCATGTGCTGACATTAAAATAAGTGTATTTTCTCTTTTAAGTTTTTCTGCTTGAGACATTGCTCACGAGGGCAAAAAGCAGAATTGTTCTCTTAAAAGAAAACATACACTAAGTTAAAACTGAAAGTATATTTGAAATAAAAGTTCCTTTTCAAATTTAAAATAATTTTCTTTCAGCTCTCAGAACACAAGAAAAGATGGATTCATTGCATACCATGAATATGCAAGTTGAAACTCCAAGAAAATGGTGTAACATTTTAAAAGGTGAAATTAAAAAGTTATTATTGATTTTGTAGTGCTTCTTTACAGTTTTCATAAATTCCTGCTATTGCTCCAGCTATAGTGACATACTTTCTTCAAAAAGGTTATTATGTATAATACATGGAAATATATGCCATGTATTTTTAGTGTATATAGTGCTTTGCCCACGGAAGATTAACTTGTCTTTAAGATACTGATATTCTTGTTGAGGAGACAAGACTAACATCCATCAATAAATAGAGAAAAATAAAAAGTATATGACAAAATGCTAAAACATGTGGTACACAGACTGTAGGTAACCTAATACTTGAGAGAAGACTGTTAAGTGTTGGATTAGTCAGAGGGTTATTCAAGCCTGGAGAGGCTTCCTTCATATGTCACTATGAGTCTACACTTGCCACCTGAGTCAAGTTGGGCAAGTTATTCTACTTCTCTGGGCTTTCGTTGTTTATCCTCTTGAAGATATAAAATAATGTCTATATCAGAGATTTTATTATAAGGAGTAAGTAAATTGGTATAAATTGGAGTGTGCACTCTACATACTTCCATGATGATGAAGATGTTGGTAGCAGAGTTTACTTAAGTAGTGAATGGTGGAACGTAGAAAGAATAGGGGCAGAATGGGCAGTAGAGAGTTAAGAAGATGATGAAATATTTTAAATATTTATTACCAAGAAAAAAATTGGACTTGGTAAAGTAGAAACTGGAAGGTATCAAAGTCCAACACAGGTGGGTTTAACTCTTGACTCTCACAATTAATTATCAATGTGTTTTCAAGCCTTGCCCTTCCTCTATTTTCTCATCGTGGAATTCAAGTGGCGAAGACAGACCACTTTAAATTTTATTGATAATATGATCACAGGTGCATTTTTAATTATCTTCCACATTGCTTTCCCCATCAACTGTCACTAGTAATTTCATACAACAAGCATGTTGCCCTTATGACATTAGAGAATACAATTTAGAATCATTTAGGATAGGAATACAAATATCAGAAATAGTTTGAAGATCATATGAAAAAACAGCAAACATATCTGTTGTATTCAGCAAGCTTGATTTATCCATTAGGCTCACAGTCTACAAACATTTAATGTCCTACAAAATGTTTTATTTCTTCTAGAATCAGAAGAAAAAAGGAACATAATAATAATCAATATATAATAATAATCCAGCGTGGATTATATTCTTTTTTTTGTACAATTACAGTCATAAATGTAATTTTTAGTTTTTTTTTTTTAAATGGAGAAAGTGATCCATGAAGGCAAAAGTCGTAATGTGGTCTGTTGTTCAGTTCTGTTTGGCTCACTTTATACCTAGTATAAGGTATAAAGGACAGGCTAAGAGAAGCAAACAGAGTTTGAGCTCTGACCCAACCATACCTGAAACCAGCACTGCCCTTATAGTTATGTGAAAACATACTTTTCATTGTTTAATCCAATTTTCATTGTGTTTTCTGCAACCCAAAGGATCCTAATAGACACAACTAATATTCATAAATAAAGTCTGCTTTAATTATCACAAATATAATTCAACATTTCACTTTCATCATAACAGAAATGTCTTAGTCAACATTTTCATGCAATTAAATACTTAAAGAATAAAAACCAACAAACAAAAATAGCTGTGTACAATAAAAGTAAAGCTTACAAAACCATGACCCTAGGGGCCCAGGTTCAAAGAGGTTTTACATTAAAATTACTCAGCTTAAATAGTTATTTCAAGCTTTACTCACTTTTCCCACAAATATATAAGTGTGTCCATATACGTGATAAACAGAAAATCTTCTAAAAATTCCATATGCATCCCTATCTGGTAGCACCTCAAATCTCCCAAGAGGATCTCACTTTTGCCAACCTGTCTACACCATCTTGGTCTCTTCCTCACCTCTGTTCTCAATACCACATTAGCGCCAGACAGCACACACATGTGACCCTAGCAGCTCCCCAGAGACAGTTCTTTGGAGAATTTGCAGCATTTTTCTCCTTCATTGTCCAAATATTTGAGTAAAGGTAAGGCTGCTATAGGGAAGAGGAAAGCCCAAGAAGCACTGCGAGTAAATGCACTGTAGCCGGTAAAAAGTAAAAACAGGATCAAAGTTCAAGTATTTATTGCCCAGTCTCTTCTCCTGAGGACATTGGCTACAATTATTAAATGATAATAGTTCCAGTCAGGGCTTAAATAGCACATCTGTATTTCTTAACATATGTTTCTTTCTAAATAGAAATAACAAATATCTATGTAAGATAATTAAGACTACAAAGAAAAAAATGAGGGCTGTTCTTTAGGATAACATTTTGTTTTGTTCTATATTTTACTGGAATGATTTAACTAGGAGTACCACAATCATGCATAAGAAATTCCCAAACATCTACTTTGCAAGGAAGTTTAACTATCAAATGCCTTTGACATTAGGACCCTACTTTCTTAAATGGTTTCTTAAGTCAGTGAAATAATTGGCAAACTGCATATTTACAAGTTGATTTTTCTTCTTTACTTAAAAGATGATTTTAAAATCTTCAATGGTAAGGAAAAAAATCGGCAATCACTCACTATAACTAAATGCTTTCTAGCATATCAATACCTAACAGTAAGATCTATCCTCTAAAAGCATTGTGGCATAATAAATCCTTCTTCGTCTTAGAATTCATGCATAGAACATGACAGCAGAGAGAGTCGGCCAAGACAGACCACTTTAATTTTTATTGATAATATGATCACAGGTGCATTTTTAATTATCTCACCACATTGCTTTCCCCATCGACTGTCACTAGTAATTTCAGACAGCGAGCGTGTTGCCCTTATGACATTACAGAATACAATTTTAGAGTCATTTAGGTTGCTTGTAGATTGACAAGTGGCCTCACCTTTTGTGAGAATACAACAAAGAGAGTCAATGGACTTAGAAAATTAGATGCCAATCATCTTTGTAACCTAGAGGTGAGGAGCAGCATGCGTAAGGTAATCAAGAATATGGAAGTTTTCAGCATTAGTTTAATGGCTAAAATCACTGTAGTCTAAGGACAATTTAGGCAAAGGAAGCAACTTATTGGTATTGAGTGGGAGATGGGGAGAAAAACATGACATTTTGGTCTTTTCTTCTTTAGAAGGCTTAGAGTATCCTCCTCAATAACTAGTACTTTCAGTGATAACTCCCAAGAATAGAGAAGATCCTGGATGCTCTGGACCCAAGGAATTAGTGACTCATTACCTAGGTTTATAGCATTGCAGCAAAAGAAGAGAATAATGTTTATTTTTTAATCACGTTACTGTCTGTGAAGATTTGCCTTCTATTTGGTGTATAAGAAACCACCCACTTTCTCTGAGGTTAAAAAAGAAAAAACACTAAAACCCTTTTGTATTTTACTATATTTATGTTGTATTTCTAAAATAACATATTTTTAAAGTGTTATATTTTGTAAAGGCCCTAGTTCTAGGTCTTCTGTGTTAAACACATAAATTGTGGTCTTTACTATGTTCTGTGGCTGACTAATACTTCTAACTCTTTTTAAAACTAATGAAAAACTACACTTTTTTATAAGAATGAAGAAGAGTATTTAAGCATTAGAATAATGGATTAAGAACAGTCTAATTTAAACAACCAAAACAATTAATAAGAAAATGAAATTTTTAAATGTGTCATACTCATATAATAGAATACTATGGGGCAAAATAAAAAGCACCAGCTTACTGGTAGATATGTTAACCTGATGAATCTCAAAAACTTCATGTTGAATGAAAGAAGCCAGTCACAAAACTGTATACACTGTATGTACATTCTGTACGTATGTACACACAGTTATATGAAGTTTAAGAAGAGACAAAATCAAATCACAGTGATAGGATCAGCACAGCAGTTATCTCAGGAAAGGGGGTGGGGTATTTTAGGGAAGGAAGACAAAATAACTCTCTTGGCATATGGAAATGTAATATATCTTAATCTGGGT
Source organism: Balaenoptera ricei (assembly GCF_028023285.1). NCBI lineage: Eukaryota > Metazoa > Chordata > Mammalia > Artiodactyla > Balaenopteridae > Balaenoptera > Balaenoptera ricei. The sequence goes on along the minus strand of NC_082644.1, from coordinate 63,419,687 downwards.
TGGGGGTTCATGGATGTGTACAAATGTAAAATTTTTTTAAGCTGTATACTTAAGATTCATGCATTTTGGTGAATGTAGGTCATACTTCAATTACTAAACAGCAGAATTAACTTTCTGCTATGGTTAACACTGGCTAACATTCATTCAGCACCTGTAGGCATTATTTCCTTTAATCCTCACAGCAACCCTATGATAGAGACACTGCTATTAGTCCCGTTTTTAGATGAGAAAAAAGGTACAAGAAGGTAAACAAGGCACAAGAAGATAGGAAACTTCCCAAGCTTACTTAGCTATTATATTGTGGAACTAAGATCAGAACTCGCTCTGGTCCCAGAGTCCACAGTCTTGAGCACCAAACTATACAGTTTCTCCCTATCAGGTCCCAATAAATCTGGTTTTAATTTGCAGAGGAGCTTCATGTAATAGAAGACAACAAGGTTGTACAGAGAAAGCGAGTCATTAGAAGCATCAAAGCAATGGAAATGGAAAGCAAAAACTATGAGTCACTGGGTTTCTGGGCTTTAACTCATTTTCAGTTTATGAATTATACATATGGACGTGTAATGCTTTTAACTGTAAATATCACATTGTTCCTCAAAGTGTATGCAAGATAAGCTGTTTGCCTGTTGCAGTTTTTCAAAGATAAATGGATGTTAAAATGTGTCAAATAGCTGTTGTTTCAGGACTTCTCTCCCCACATTAAAAATAATCTGTACTACGTTATCAGAACACTTCTACATGTCCTGAAAACAAATAGGATAGGTACAAAAAATGAAGGATAATCCATTATCATAGACAATCTCTCAGCATGATTTACCAAGTAGTAGAATAAGTGTTAGAGCCCGAAAATATACATTTTATATTTCAGGGTACAAAATTTACTAAAATTCAGAGGAAATATTTTTGAATAAAAAATGGTATACACAAGTGCAGCTAGTTAAATAATTATGAACAAATTACCCCCAGATTTATTTGTACCATTCTTAAATGTGTTAAATGCTTGGCCTTTAGGTTAAATTCATGACTAACCTTGCTTCTTTCAGTGGGCACTCCTTGGGATTCATGTACGCAAAATAGCTGAAACTGACTCTTTCAGTTCATTGTCTTCTTAATTTTGAGCACTTTGATTAGAGCATGGCTTATTCTCAATCTTTTCACTCTAAAGTCTCAATTTTTTAGCCTATATTTATATAGCGTTCACTCCGTTTCCCTCCAACTTCCAAATTCTTTGGTTACTACGCAGATAATCTGGTTTCTTACTTAACAAATAAAAATGATAAAGAATTTGCTCAATTTTATGCCATAATTCCACAAAATTCCATGCCTCTTCCCCCATCATTTTCTTCTTTCTCCCTCTAAAGTGATGCCATTCTGGTACAAGATTTATTCCTCCAACTTTACTCTGGACCTATCCGATCACTGCCTGTCCCTCTCACTCAATGGATTAGTACCAATTTGCTATTCTAGATGCCCCACTTCCCTTTCTCGACAGGCTCCTTCCCAGCAGCATCTATAACTGCCCAAACCGCTCCTATGTTTCAAACCTCCCTTGTATTAAATTTTCTGTGTGGCCTCTACCCTCTCATTTTGCTTTCCTTTTACAGAAATCCTTCTTGCATACGTTGTCAACATTTCTTATCTTCACACCCTCAAACAAAAATCTATTGTCAGTCTCCTGCAGTCTCTTCTTCCACCCCATGACGTCACTGGCAATACTATTTTCTAGGCACCAATATTCTCGTTACTGCTTCTTATGGATATTTTTCATGTCTTATCTTTCTGAGTTTCAGTGTTATTTGGTGCTTGTGAACAACTTCCACCTAGAAATTTTCCCCTTGGTTTTAGACATAATACACTCCCCTGGATTTTCTCCTGCATCTCTAGAGGTGCCTTCTTAGGTTTTCCTCTCTCTTTATTTTTTTGCTACCTCCTCCTCAAATGTTCAGTTTTTAATTGTTTGTATCTCTGTTGTAAGCTTCAGAGTCATATCCCCATCTGCCATCAGGCTATCTCAGCTTTGGAATACAACTTAATCTGGATAACTTCCACTTATCCTCAGACCTCAGATTAAATATGGTTTCTTCCAAAAGGCATTCTCTGAGTACAGATTACACATCCCTCATAAACTCTCTTAAAATGCAGTATTTCCCCTCTTACAACACTTAACATATTGTATTGTAATTGCATGTTCTTTTGTCTGTATCTGCCATTTTTCTCTCCAGCTCCATAAAAGTATGGACCATGCCTGCTATTCTTTTCCAGATGTATCTCCCACACTCATCACAGTGCCTTGTAAATGGAAGGTACTCAAAATGTCAAAAGGCATTTGCCTTTTCTGGTACCAGTATCATATCATCCTCAGTATTATAGTTTAATAATAAAATAGAATGAATGATGGCTGCTTTGCCCTAATCAAAAAGTATTTTAGTTTTTCATTTATGTTCCCAAATTTGCTTTCAGATAAAATTTCCAAGACAATTAACCAAACCCATTGAGATTTTGACTGGAAATTCACTGTATCTATAAACTAACTTAGAGCAATTAACACCTTCAAGATATAGTATTTAGTTTTCCCATTCAAGATTGTGTCTTTATATTAATCTACAACTTATATGTCAGAGTAAGTATAATGTGACTTTCTTTACATATGTCCCACTCATTCCTTATTAATATTCTTAAGCATTTTATGAGCTTTGTTATTATTATAAAAGGGGTTTTTCATTATATTTACCAGTGAGACACTTTGATTGTTTGTATAGATGTGATGCGGCTTAGTGTTTAAGAACACAGGCTCAGAGCTAAACTTCCTGGACTTAAATCTAAGCTCCTCTACTTACAAACTTTAAGACTTTAAGCAAAAAAAAAAAAAAAAAAAGACTGGGTTAGGCTTTTTCTTTTTTTCCGTAAAATGATACCTAACATAGGATTTTTATAAGAATTAAATTAATCAACGCATGGAAAGGGCTTAGAATATTGCCAGATATATAGGCAAGTGTTCAATAACGCTGAGGATTATGAACCAGTAGCTTTGCTCAATATTGATATACATTCACCCAAAAAACTGAATTAAATTCATAATCTTAATTATTCTATAATTAAAAAGAGTACTCTCAAACAAATACTATTTTCACTGATTTAGGAGGGAACAGTTGTCCATGTGTCAACTCAGTAGACAACTGATAGAAGTTGTTTCTAAAAAAAGGGTAGAAATATTGTCTAATTTATTAACACGTAATCACCATTTTATGTCTTATTTCCCAGATCCTAAAACATGCACACACACACATACACATACACACTTACTCATTCACTCACATTGCAATGATCATTATCTGGAATAATGGAAGCTTAAGGGGTCTGATTGCTTGAGTTTCTTATCTTTTTCATAATGGCATAGAATTTGTCTGGGACCCAGTTTTATTATCTGCCAACTGGATATAACAATCCCTCCTTGCTTTAGTGTGGTTAAAACACATGATATGAACAACTTAGCATAGCACAAAGCACACAGCCAGATCCCAATATATGTACTTTTATATTGTGGTAGCAATAAAGTTCATCCAAAGAGTGGCAGCATGATGGAGTGAGAACACTGGAACGGGCACCATCTTGGCTCTGTCAGATACTAACTTTGCCTTTCGGTCAGAAACTCCACATATCAGGGTATCAGTTTTCTCATGTGTAAACTGGGCAGGTTAATTTCAATGATTTCACAAGTCTCTTTCAGTACCAACATTTCGGATTTCTACAGAATGAAAAACATCTACTGTTGGCCTACAATAATAGTTTGTTTTGCACATTGGAAGGAATCTTTAAGTGTTTTTACTGGAGTCCATGAAAGAGTCAAGAAAGAGTTTACTTACTGAGGAAAATTTAGTCTTCTAGCTCCTTCCTTGGAGCAGTGCCTATCTTTGTTCAGTTATTTTAGCGGTACAGTTCTAGGATTTCAAATTAAAAATAAAAGTAGGCTATTGGGGTTGCATTCCACAAGAATAGAAGTGATTTTACTGCTAAAGAGCCTTCCTGTATTTTGCAATCTTGTAAACCAAGTAAGAATGTTGACATAAATGATGTATTGCACTAGTACAGACTTCACAGATAGAGCTGTGACTTCTAAAGATCCAGAAAGATAAAAAGTAAATCTGTCCTGTAATTTAAATCCAGGTTACAAACTTGGACTCAACCTGGGATTTAGTGTAGATTTGGTAAATTATCATATCTCAGCTCAGGGAACTTTCTCCAGAGCCTTTCATTCTCACTTCATTGACATTTCCGTAAACAGTATTTAAGAATTGGATATGAAATTCTCATTTGGCCTTTAGTGGCAGGCAGATTTATGGGGAGAAAAAAGAAAAACTTAAAACAATAAATACAGTATAAAGGGAAATTACCTTGAGGTTGCAGAATTTTCAATAAATATTTACTTGGACAAATTTAAATATCCCATTAGGGTTGTCATTCAGGAACACTATGCCACTGATTCGAGCAATAAGATGTTACACAAATAGAATAATGAATATGGGTGCACTAAAACGTAGTGAGTAATTATAAGATAGGAAATTGTCATTGTGGTAAATACAGAATGATTAGACAATTAGAACATATCTGTTTGCTTCATTTCAAAGTGTCCTTTATAAAGAAAATTAAAACAATACTTTCAGTTCCATAAACACTTTTTTAAAACAGCTTATGCTTATAGTCTGTATCACTCTCTTTATCAACTGTTTCCCTGTGAACTCAAAAAGAATAGGTATTGTCATTTAAGATTTGGGAAACAGAGCTAAATTCTTTCTCAAGGCAACTTAGTAAATCAATAATGAGCACAGACTCGAAGAAAAATCCTATTGTTTCTCTTCTGTGATAACCATGGCACTCAGCTACTAGAGTACTTCACATATTTCTCATCATGCTGACAAAACCACTGTGATGTAATCAAGACAGATGATAGTATTCCCTTCTCAGTGGATGAAGAAACAGTTCTAAAAACTGAATAACCTGCTTAAATTTGTGTACACCGTAAGCAGCAATAGGAGATCATGAATTCCGACTTCTGGTTCTATGAACTTTTTACTATACCACTCTATATTTTATGCTATCAGACAAACATTTTAAAATACTATATAAGTTAAATTCTATTTCATCTGGGCTTCCCTGGTGGTGCAGTGGTTGAGAATCTGCCTGCCAATGCAGGGGACACGGGTTCGAGCCCTGGTCTGGGAGGATCCCACATGCCGTGGAGCAACTAGGCCCATGAGCCACAATTACTGAGCCTGCGCGTCTGTGCTCCGCAGCAGGGGAGGCCACGATAGTAAGAGGCCCGCGCACCGTGATGAAGAGTGGCCCCCACTTGCCGCAACTGGAGAAAGCCCTCGCACAGAAGCGAGGACCCAACACAGCCATAAATAAATAATAAATAAATAAATAAAATTTTTTAAAAAATTCTATTTTATCTAATGGAAATCTTTTGTTGTTAGAATCTTGACTTAATAATACCACACTTTTTTGAGTTGGGTTGGTATGTATTAAAAAAATCATCTTCAAACATCTAAAATTAAGACGAATTTTGGAGTGAGATTGGCTTGTTTCAAATGCTTCTCTTAAGTACCGTTTTAAGTATCAGCAAATCAGACTGGGGTGTGGAAAAACATTGTATGAGCAGTCACTCAGAAAAATAGCTCTGCCTTTTTCAGAGTATAGGACCTTCCTCTTTCAAGAGTCCTGAAAGAATATATTTAAACAAAAACACTAACACAGACAGTGCTAATACACTCTAGTGTACAGAACTCCCCAATGAAAAACGATGCACAATTTACTTCTTTCATTTGACACTATCTCATAAATAAAAGAGGGTAATGAATTATAGTTTGTAAACACTAGAGCCAAATAACTGCTGATTGCTAATAAACTGCAATGAAAATTTATCCATACCAAGCAGAAGTGATACTGCAGCAAAAAACATTTATGAGAGAATTGTACATTAAGAACAATTCTTGGCCTGTCCCTTGAATATTAATTCTTCTGTGAGCAGCTTTTGTTTAAAAGAAATATGCAAAATTATTGAGTTGCCCTTTAAAACCTGTCCAAAACTGACTTTTCCTCCTTTTCTCAGTTGCTTTCCCATTCCTGATATTTTTCAAGAAATTACCAAAAGGAGCTATTTTATGAAAAGAAATAAAACATTAAATACAACCATCTAAAATTAAAGTGTAACCTCTTCTTCCAGCCATAATAGAGAAAGTGATACTGGGCTTGCCCTGCTGGTGTAAACAACAATAAAAGTGTTGTTGTTCAATTCATATGAAGGAAATATTTCAGGCATTGGATAATACACAGTTCAGGACCATGATTTTTTTTTTTTTTTCAAACCTAAGTTTCTTTTTAAACTTAACTAATTAATTAATTTATTTTTGGCTGTGTTGGGTCTTCGTTTCTGTGCCAGGGCTTTCTCTAGTTGTGGCAAGCGGGGGCCACTCCTCATCGCGGTGCGCAGGCCTCTCACTATCGCGGCCTCTCTTGTTGCGGAGCACAGGCTCCAGACGCGCAGGCTCAGTAGTTGTGGCTCACGGGCCTAGTTGCTCCGCGGCATTTGGGATCTCCCCAGACCAGGGCTCGAACCCGTGTCCCCTGCATTAGCAGGCAGATTCTCAACCACTGCGCCACCAGGGAAGCCCAGGACCATGATTTTTGAGGAAGAACAAAATGGGTATTTTATATTTCCTCGAATTTCTTCCTGGGAATGTTTTTCTGGCAGCGGTAGAGAGAGGTAGAGCCCCAGAACACAGCAGTGCCACCAAACTGAGAAGACAGATGCTGGAGTTTGGTGCTGCTAATGTGAATGGATTTGGTCATCCAGAGTATTGAATCACAGAGTGCGCTGCAGATGGCACCACTTTAAGTTTGTGGGAGGGTTCACTATGGGTCCTTGTGCTGTAAGGAAATAAACAGACCTTTACCACAAGAAATACTAAAGTAAGTTTTGGCAATATTCCAGACAGAGGTGTGGGTTTATAACATCTATATTTATGTGAGTAAATATGGAAGATTATTTTTTCTCTTTAAAAGACAAATGATTGTTTAAAGCAAAAATAATAAAGCTGTTTTTTGAGAGTTATAACAGTTGTAGAATTAAAACATTTGACCACAGCATAAGGGATGGTGGTAAATGGATTGTTACTGTTTTGTGGTACCTACGTTTTATGTAAAATTTTTCAGTATTTAATTCTAATTATGCATTGATAAATTAAGGATATATATCATAATCTCTAGAGCAGCCATTTGCAAACTACAAAGAACCAAAAGATTGGCTAAAAAGCTAGTTAAAAAATTCGTTACTAAAAGATATTCAATTGACCGATCCAACGTAAGAGAGGAAAAACAGAGAAACAAATAATTGAAGGGACAAAAAATAATAAATAGCAAGGTAAAAAGTTTAAATCTAATCATGTGAGTACTTACATAAAATATGAGTGAATTAATAAGCATTTCCCATAAAAGCCATAGATTGTCAAATCAGACAAACAGGTATCACTCAAATTAATTCTGTCTTAACAAGATAACATCTTAAATGTAAAACCACAGATAGATGGAGAGTAAAAGACTGCACAAAGATATTCCATGCGAACAGTAAGTAGACTCTGAAAAAGTAGCCTTCAAAACAAGGATCATTACCAAAGATAAAAGAGAAAAATTTACTAATGATGAAAGTTCAGTTCATCAGGAAGACATAACAATTGCAGAAAATGGCCAGATTAAAGTGAGAAATAGACAATTCCTCAACAGTAGAGATTTTAGCTTTTTCTCAGCATTTGTGAAACAACTAGCCCCTCAAAAATTCCATAAATATATAAATGATTTTGATAATTGATGTGTATAGAATATTATGCTCAACAGTTGAACATGAAATATTCAGCAAAATAGGCTACACATCCTGGGTAATAAAATAAAACTCAACACCTTACAGAAGATGAAATCTTATGGAATATTTCCTGACCACACCCTAACTAAATTATAAATAAGTAAAAACAAGAAATCAGACAAGACGTAAATATTTGGAAATGAAACAACGTAATTCTAAATAACCTATGACTCAGAGAAGAAATCTCAAAGAAAATTAGAAATATTACACAGTAGAAAAAAAAGCACAGAAAATTTGGTAGGATGCCTCTGAAGCAGTAAGTTAAAGGGAATAACAGGAAATCTTATGTGTTACTGTTCGGAGTATAAAACAAATCCTTTGAGTAACTATTTGGCACTTTCTTATGAAGTTAAACATTCACTGACTATATGACTCAGTAATTCCACAAGCAGATCTTTAACTGTGAGAAATAAAAACATATGTTCACTAAAAGAATTATATAAGAATGTTTATAGCAGCTTTATCCATACTAACCCAAAATGCAAACAGCCCAAATGTCCATTTGCAGAAGGGTGGATAAACAACTTGCGGAATATTCATGTAATGCTGACTAAGAAAGGAGCAAACTGATGATATAGCAACATCCATGCATTGTAAAAACATAATGTCGAAGGAAAGACTCTATATGTAAAAGAATACGTAATATATGATTCCATTTATTCTATCCTCTGGAGACTAGAACAGAGTTGCCTGTGATGGTGGGGACTGACTGGGAAGGGGCTCAAGGAAACTTTCTGGGTGGTGGAAATATCCTATTGTTGACTGGGGGCTTGGGTATGCAGGTATATATATTTATTAAAATTCACTAAATTATGTCCTAAGACCTTTGGATTTCACTGAATGTATTTTTTTGCATTTAAATAATCAAATACATAAATGAATGAAGTCAAAGAAGGGACTTGTGTGGCAGCTATTTTAAATACATCTTACCAAATTTATCATCTTCCCAATTTTTTTTTCCTGAAATTTACTCTTATTTTAGTTATATCTCTCTGTATTATTAGCACTGGAGTTTGTATAGACTGGTCTCGCTTCCAGTACCTATGAAGAGAAGGTCCTTGGTCCTCTTTTATTCTTATTATTAGAGATGTTAAGGCACACCACAGATGAGATATGTAGGTTATGCTATGGTAAAAAGCTAACTCAAAATTTTCAGTGGTTTAATGCAACAAGATTTGTTTTTTACACTACACATCCCATACATGTCAAATGGGGGAGGGGTTGGTAGATTGTGCTCACACAGACATTCAAGGGCGTAGGCTCTGGAAACCTTCACCAACTTGGAAAGCTGTCTTATCAGCCTCTAGCCTCCTGGGTCACAGAAGGGAAGAAGAGTGTATGGAGAGCTCATAACTTGGTCCAGAAATAACACATGCCATTTCGACCTAGAGCTCATGCATTATAATTAGCTACATAACCCTAACATAACCACAAGGGAGACTGAGAAATGTTGAGGAGGATGTGGAAATTTGTTGAATGCTACCATCTCTGCCCCAACTATCATGGCTAATTCAACTTCTATGGTAATTACCAGATAAGAAATCGATGGGGCTACAACAGCATCAAACCTAGGAATCCTGTGCAAGACTATGGTAGAGTTGAAAACTTAGGCAGAATATAGTCAAAGGCTTTTTCTAAAATTTACTAAGACACTCCTAAACCAATGAGCTTTTGCTTTTTTGTCCGAGTTATTTTATTTTAAAATTTATGATCTATATTTATTGATTAAAATATGTGTTAAAATACCTTTGCCCAAGATAATGTTGCTCAAATCTGAATAAAAGAAATTTGGATGTAAAGATTTCATAAGCCTTCTCATTGCACTTCATAGATAATTCATATGCCTTGTGATGGCCAAGGCCAACAAGTCCCCTGCCTCCTCTATTCCAAATCCATCCTAAGTCATCTCCCAACACCCACTGATTGTGCTTCAGCACCACTTTTTCATATCATGAAAGATTCCTCTCTGAAGCTCCAATGTATCTTTCCCTCTCAGGCTGGAAGTTTTTCCTCCAATGCCTAACCCTACATTTTCACACCGGTCTCCTCACCTTTCACCTGCTAATGTAAAGAACAACATTGTTCCTCTATCCTTCCACCCATACGCTCTCTTAAAAGCACCACCCATGATCATGAGGACAGGAACCAGGCTGTATTTGTTCTCAAGCACTGGCACATAGAGGACATATGTAGGCTCTTAAATGAATAGGTATAGTACACAAAACACATGGCTATCAAGGAATGAGGTACCATCAAAGAGTCAACTCAAGAATTTATCTCGATAACAATATTACTCTGCCATTGCATAAAATAATTTAGAAAATTAAAAAAACTCTCACTGTATCCCTTATTATACTTGATCTTTATATAGTATCTTTATGAAATAGGTAGATTAGCATAATTTTCTCCACTTTACATGTCAATAAACTAAAGTCCTTAGAAGTTCTGTGAATTAATCTACATCACAGTACTAGACATTTATAAATTGTGACCATGACTGTTAGCTGCAAACCAAATCTGTTTCTTCTTTCCCTCTGGGTCCACACTTGACTTCATTTCAAAGCGTCTGCCTTGAGTGTGGTTCTGTTTCAGATTTCTAGAAAATGGAACGTGTGAGTAGGTGCAATGCTTCACTTCCAGGCTTAGTCCACTAAGTACTCTCATGTGCTATCTTTTATCCTTTTTTCCTTCATCAAGCTTGGTACAAATAAGTGCAGGGACCTTGAAAACCATGAGATAAACTGTAGAAGGAGATTGAACCCCTAAGTAGCACCTGATGGACAGGTCTCCACCTATTAAGAGCATGCATTTCATCCTTTACATGACAAGAAATACATTTTTATTATGTTTAAGCCATTCTATATGTATTTCAGAGTTCATTGTTTAGAGTAGCTAGTGCAGCCCATTTTTTCAAGTTCCTTTTGATAGGTGGTTGTTGCCTTACTCTGGCATCTGAATGCATACTCACACAGGCACAGACACACACGCTCTATACAATATTGCAACTGTGGAAGACAGAGACTGTACCTTATGGAATCCTAGTGCAGGGATCACATTTGACCAAGGGTGCCAGCTATTGTGCTGTGAAATCCATTGCTCGATTTGCTATGAGAACAAACCACTCATGGACTGCTCCTGGCCAATGATTGAATGCAACAGAGATTCTAAAAATGAAACACTCCTAGAAGATTCAGGACTCCTTTATTGACAGACTTAAGCTCAATGACTCCTTAGACTAGATGGCTGGCAGTCCAGGACACTTCTAAAGCCCTTCTTCTTCACCAGGGGTCAGACTTGTGTCACAGTCTGATGGCTTTTCTTAGCTTTTCTGACTTCCTATTTTCTTTCACATAGGTATCTCCCCTAAATAAATCTTTGCATGTTTAATCCTGTCTTGGCTTCTTCTCAGAAGACCTGGACTAGCAAAATGGCTTCATTCAAGGCTAGAACAGCTGTCCCTCATATACAATTAGTTATCAGTAGATTTATTTCTTAGTCTCACTCTTTCTCAGCTCATTTTATATCATCACAGGATTTTTCAGTTATCTTAGTCTACTTTGGCATCATATTTTTTTCTCTTGCAAAAGTGGCTAGGATTTACTACTCGATATATAGTCTGAGCAGTTAGAACCCAGTGGTCAGAAGATACTCAACATCACTTCAAAATATTTGGAATTTCTGAAATAAATTTGATAACAATTACAGTATCAGAGAAATTTGTAGCTCTTATTATTTGATGTACCCAAATATTTCAAAAAACTTGTAGAAATGGTACAAGAAACAAGGGATATATCCCTTGTTAAGTCAATGGTCACATTCTGAATTCTATGATGGGTGGCAAGGTTTTATCTGCCTTGTTCCCACAAGAAATCATAATAAAAACAGAAAAATTATCCCAGAGAAATAATATTTTTTTCTTGCTCATCAAGTTAAAAATGTTTCTGAAAATGTGGTTTTAACTGTGATTGGCTTTCTAAATTTCCTTAGGATTCCAAAAAAACAACTCATTTTTAGGAGAAACCTAACTACTTTTTCTTTCTAATATAGTTTTAGAACACAATTGACAACACTAAAGGGATAATTACCAACAATTATCAAACTCTTAAATCTGCAATATTTCCTCATCTCTAAGTAAGTAGTAGGGAATAAAATGTGAGAAAGGACAATCTTATAATTTAAGGATATAGGTCTGACTTTCTAGATTCAAGACATAAGACCTTAAAAGGTAAAAAACTAAGGGCTTAAATTCATGTAGAAATATTGTCTCTAAAGGCAAACTGGGCTAAAATTAACCTAGTCTTGCTATGCTTTTAAAACTGGCTTGAATAGATTTCAGATACTCTAAAGTATTTAGCCTACATACAGTTTTTAAAAATCACATGACAACCTACAGAAATGTCTCTATGTTTATAATAAATTGGTTTTACGCAACTTGTTTCCAAATTTTCTCATTGATACTGAAGATGAAAAGAGAAGATTGTATATTTAATTTGTAAAAGAAATATTTGAGTTTTTATCTTAAAGGGAGAACTTCAGGGAAGAAGAGCTTAGCTTATTGCATAGTTAAAACAGACTTTCATATGAAGCAGGATATCTTATTCCTTGGAGACTAGTTCCAGAGAGATGGGTCCCATCAATCTTTAGAGTCCTGCCTTTATGTTCTTCCAGCTGTATGATTCTAAGATTATGCCTTTAGTATGGTCTCTTGATATGGAAGAAATAGGAAGGTTTTTTTTATTTAGATAATGTCTAGAAGGTAATGGAAATGGCCTGGAGATGAATATATGAGACTGTCTCTAGATATCCTTTCTTCTCATATTCTCTTTTTTATATTACCCTTGGAATGCACAATTTGAGATGGCTTAGACTAACCTAGAAAGAAGTTGAGGAAATCCATACGTTTTAACAGAAAGACACATTAAGAAGTTATCTGGAATAAGAAAGTTGCATGGCTCTGGCTGTGACCTCATATACCAGTTGTTTGGAAGCATTTCTTAGTCAGATTCTGAGAAAGAATCAACCAGAAAAGTCATAGGGCCTAGGTGAGTTGAAACCAAGAATTATTAGCAAAGGGTGACAGTTGGAAAATAAATAATGATTATGTTTTAACACCATAGTAAACTGAGTAACCCAGTAATTCTACTTATAGAAGTTAAGGTATGTACTCAAAGATTATGCTGAAGTGTATTAGTGCTGTATATAATGATCCCAAAATGTTTAAATGACATGTATGCCCAATGACAGAGAGATAGCTGAACAAATTATGGTCCATTCAGATTACTGAATCTTAGGAAATCATTAAAAATGACATTTTTAAAGAATTAGAATGACATTAGGGAAATTATCATAATAAAATGTTAAGTGATAAAAAGTAGACTGATTGGCATTATAATACAAATTTTATAAAAGAAAAAGGCAAAGATGCACAACATCTATCCATTTTTTCTATGTATGCACACAACACACACGCATACAAATGCAGAAACCTGCATTAATCTTATACTTTCTGAATTGTATACAATAAAAATGTAAAGCTCTATAATAAGAACAAAATATAATGGTATTTTGAAAGAAAAAATAATACTCAGCTAAAGATGGCTGGGAAAAGAAATCAGGATAAAACAAATTGTAAAAGGATTAGATTCCCCACCCCCCATGGAAAGGCAGAGAAAGTACTAAGATGATGATTAAGAAAGAAAAATAATGAATCCTTTATATTTCACAGAAATTCACTGCAACCAGTTTTGCAATGTACAGAGTTGTGAATTTAATTTTAAAAAGTATCTTTTCGGGCTTCCCTGGTGGCGCAGTGGTTGAGAATCTGCCTGCCAATGCAGGGGACACGGGTTCGAGCCCTGGTCTGGGAAGATCCCACATGCCACGGAGCAACTGGGCCCGTGAGCCACAATTACTGAGCCTGCGCGTCTGGAGCCTGTGCTCCGCAGCAAGAGAGGCCGCGATGGTGAGAGGCCCGCGCACCGCGATGAAGAGTGGTCCCCACTTGCCACAACTAGAGAAAGCCCTGGCACAGAAACGAAGACTCAACACAGTCATAAATAAATAAATAAATAAATAAAAAGAACGTGAATTTCTAAAAAAAAACAAAACAAAACCTCAAAAATGTTTAAAAAAAAAAAAAGTATCTTTTCATCATTAGTAAAGGCAATTGGGTCATTTCTCCTGTAACAGTGAATGATGTAATTCTATAAATTTCTATAATCTTAGTGTATGTCCATCCTGAATGATCTAGATGTGGATCAAAAACTGTTTATAAAAATGTATTTTAGATATAGACACATTGTTCAGGTTGCTATGGTAACTATAATCCCAAGCGTGCCTTCCTAAACCAAAGTCTATTTGATTTTTGTCATTCTTGTTTAGGAGTGCTCCATACTCTGAGGAAATTTAAAACTCATTTGGAGAAGGAGAAATAAGCTATTAAAATCTAGATCCTTTATTATTGTATCTATAGCCTAATATTCTACACTACTGCATATTCAAAGCCTCAATATTTGCTTGATTAAATACTAATGTATTTTATGTGGTGCTCTAATAATTTATAAGGTTGCTCAGTACGCTCACCCTTCGGTATTTGTACCGGTACATGTAAGTGGTCTCTAGCTCTTGTTTTCTCTCTCTCTCACACACACCTGTACACCATACATACAGACATATTCTCAAACATACAAACAGTCGTGTTTATGAAGACAATTTCTAAATTTGTGGTTTGGAACTCCATATATGAGCAGTTTGGAACATTCCTATATAAGTGGGGCCCTAGGGGCTCCTAGCATTGATGACCAAGAGGTAGGTAAGAAAGAAAAAGCTAGGTGTTAACACGGTTCTTCCCTATGGACCATTTCTTCTACTTTCCACTCTCACCAAATAATCTCTAATTAATAGAAATTATTTTTCTTGCATAATGAAAATAAATGAAATTAAATTCATGTACATTTCAGAGAAAAAAATAAAACCAATAAATTAGAATGGATTTTACTCCATATCAATCCCTCACATTCTACTTGCCAAACATGCCAATATTTAAACCTCACTGGGACTTGCCCAGTAGTCCAGTGGTTAATATTTTGCCTTCCAATACAGGGGTGTGGGTTCAATCCCTGGTCGGGGAGCTAAGATCCTACATGCCTTGTGGCCAAAAAAACCAAAACAGAAGCAATATTGTAACAAATTCAATAAAGACTTTAAAAATGGTCCACATCAAAAAAAATAATCTTTAAAAAAAGTAAATAAAAAAATAAACCTCATCATCTCATATTTCTTAAATTCTTCATGACTCACCATTGCTTTCCAGGTAAACCCTATGTTTTATAAACTATCTCTTGATTCTTCTTCTCCTACCACATTTTTAGTCTACTCTGATCTCCAAAAAAATACTGTTCCATATATTTTTTCAAGTCATTTTACTTGTGGATCCTTCTGCCTGGAACAACTTTCATCCATCACCAAGTTCCCCTGCTCTAACCTCCTTCTGTCTGCCTCCTTTCATCTCCTATTCTTCAGGACCCAACAAGTTGTATCCACCTCTGTGAAACCTACCATGAATTACCCATCACTGAAAAGGCATTTTTCGGTGGCCCTCCTATGTATCCTCAAAGAATCTGAGTATCATCCTTTGTTGCATTTACCACAGTTTATTGAAATTACCCCTTTTACATATTTTCCTGTTCTACCAACTATTTCCCAGATTATTTGCCTGTTTGGTGTCAGATCTATTCTGTCCTTACTCTCTCTACTCTGTAGGGGGACTACATTTCCTAGGTTCCCTTACCACCTGGCTTCCTGAGAGGCACTGATAAGAGACTAGAAAGAAGAATAGACTGAAACCAGAAAATTTCTCTTTTATTCCTCCAGTGACCAGGTGTGTCTGTCAATTCCTGGTCTCCCCTGTGTCTCTATCCCCCATGAAATCACCTCTGCTTCCATGGTCCTACCTCTTGCTGGAAACAGCTTCACACTGGTCCCCTAGAGGTAGAGTAGCTTCCTGTTTTCACTAATACAGGTTGCCTCATTAACCCATTTGGCTTCTTCAGCTCTTTCATTTTATATCATGTTCTTAAAGTCCTTCTGCTGCAAATTCCTAGGATAATATCTCTTTTCCAGACTAGATCCTCAAAGATAAAAGTATAAACTTTTTGAAAGCAGAGGATGTCTTGTTCTTTTAGTTTTCTCAGCAATAGGCACGGTTATTAGTATATATTAGGTATCATTAAAAGTGTGTTGAGTTAAACTGTGTTTTATAAGGCATAAACTCCTGAATAGGAATATAAGTATTTAAGTTAAGAGGGATATTTTGTTGCATTGATATTTGAAGTGATAATAGTATCTGTCAAGGTATTTCCTTTTCATTTAAAAATATTCAGTCTCAAAAAGAATGCCCTCCTTAAATAAGTATTTGGTTCTTTATTTTTTAATGTTTTACTAGTGTTCTTTTTCTAGAAAAAACAACTGCCATCCATTCCTCCCCACTGGCTTTGTCCACCCATTTGAGCAGCCTCATCTGTGGTACCGTCTCTTCAGGCACAGTTAAGCATCCTTAAATTACCACTTCATTAAGCAATAAAATAAAATAGGGGCAAACAAGTATTTTTTTCAATCTGAAAAACAAACTAAATGCCCTAATTTTTTTACTCATTTTACTTAATTGGCAAAAATGTCCCAGAGCAAAAAAAGATTTTAATCACTGCTTGGTCTTAATTTCTTTTTTCATTTTAATATTCTAATTAAAGATGGAGGATGAAAGCAGTAGGACCTCTGGGAGTCACTACAGATAGTAACATTTCTGCTAAAATTAATAAAGTGGAGCAAAATATCCAACCCAAACAAGGCTCTTAGAATAATAGAATCTATGAACAAAGGCCATGGTATATGCTTTTCAAAAGAAGTGTGTGTGCTTTGGAGATAGCTTTTTGTTTGGCTTTTTCTAAGGTTGGATTTGGCCTCATTCAATTAAAAAATCTCACGTTGTACATCCTGGAAAATATTTATGACGGTAATAGATGTGGATATTTTCCAAATACCCTCATCATCTACAGTATAGAGTAGATATGCTGGTCACTCCACAGGCCTTGACAAATTGGTAACACGCAATGCAAAGCTTTTAGTATGGAAAATAATCTGGTAACAGAGCTCCAATACAGCTGTTGCCTGGAAGCACATAGCTGATGAATCTAGGCCAAATATTCAGCTGCCAAGTGGCAAGATCATTTGTTGTGCATATAATGAATATCTAAGCTGATGGAAATTTTTAATACATTGGGTTTGCTTAACAAAAACAAAACAAAAAATAAAATTTGGTATAACGTTTTGATGATCAAGTGAAAGGAAAGCTACTTCTGAAAATTTACAGGTGCCAATAGTTAAACAAATGTATAAAATAGAGCAACAGTAACGACAAATCCCATGCTTTGCTTTCTTTAAATCAATGAGTTGAATTCTCATAAAGAAAAAAATAAGAAATTATATTCTCATATATTAAAAATTTCCCCAAATGTTTATTAAACTTTTAAACATATATTAATACTTTTAAATTTGCCATACTCTATAACTTAGGTAATTATATTCAATACAAGATCCATTTCATAATTTCAGACGTGTCTGTAATGTAGGTCAAATGTCCAAAGACGTCTGACATAAAGGCAAAGTTAGACCATTTCTAAACAACTTTAAAAGTTCCCCCAATGGTCAGCAATCAAATTTGATTCGGAGGACATAAAATTGTCATTCCCATTCTTCTTGCTCATCCCTCTCTATCAAACATATGGTACATAATCTAGAATATAGATCATAAATGTGACCTCCTTGAAACTCCCATTCAGGAGAACAGATCATGCCAAATTTTGGAAATAACTCTCAGTCTGGTTTCTACAGAGATGGGTGTTTTCTCTCATTGCATCTCACTAGAAGTTCAACAAGAGAAACTGCTGAGGACTTACTGAACTCATAATCTCTTTTATTCAAATAGGCCCAACAGTGTGTAGGAAAGACATAATTACATGATTAGCTATTGAAAACACAAAAGCCATCACTTCAATTAGCATGCAAGCTTCTTTCTGAGAGAATAAATGTAGAAATCAAATATGATTGGGCAAGGTGATTATTTCTAATTTTCTGGGTACATGGATGAAGGAGTAAAAGGTTACTTTGGAAAGCCTTCTTAGCAAAAACAACAACAACAACAACAACAAAAACCCCAACTTTTTAAAGAGATAAACTATTCCTCTGAAAAGGTAGAAGGGTTATCCTCTCATAAAGTGACCAAGACAGTTACTTTTTAGTAACTGCCACTATTTCTTTTAGCTTTTGGAGAACACCTAAGGTTTTTCAGTGCTAAAAATGCAATTTTGCTTTCCAATCGAAAATAATTAATAGCTATCTTATCTTATTAATCCCTTTTTGCCAAATGTATACAATGACAATAAAAATTGCTGCATCTTGTATTCATAGGAGATTCTTTCTTAAATTTTTAAATATTAGGAGATGTGTTAGCTTCCA